>NC_036855.1:29643142-29943142 GCF_002910315.2 Salvelinus sp. IW2-2015
TTGTAGCACTGGCCTCTGTCTGTTTCATTTCAACAAGAATCTTACAACAAAATTCTTGGTAACAGACCGAGTAGTTCAATTGAAGTTCAGTTTATGAACCTTGAGAACATAATTCTCTTAACAGACTGGAAGGAACTTTTTCCTTTAACGAGTCCAACGAGAAGGATAACCTGCTTTCACTGGAACAGGCCCAGATCCACGCCTTTTGCATGAAGAAAAGATTCCGGAAAAGGGGCCACAGATCGGCACCCTTCTGAAAATCCGGAGGCGAGTGAGTAAACTCCCACTGCTCCATTCCATTCTTCTCTCTAACGTCAATCATTGGACAACAAAATGGACGACCTACGATTAAGATTATCCTACCAATGGGACATTAAAAACTGTAACATCTTATGTTTCACCGAGACGTGGCTGAACGAAGATACGGACAATATTTTGTATTTTTATTTTACCTTTATTTATACAGGTTTCCATTGAGATAACATCTCTTTTCCAAGAGAGACCTGGTCAATAGCAGCAGGGGAACAACGTTCAGACAAAAACAACTTACATACTGTACACTAACACAACATTAAACAAAAACTATAAACACACTACAGTACAGCAAAAACATTTTACGTAAAAAACACGAAAGTCTTGACTAAAAACAGCTGTCCTAAAGACAATTACACTCTTCTATGATATATTACATCGATCAAGTGTTTAAACTCCACAAACAAAACTAGATCATAATTTTTTTTTAAATATAGATAGAGCTAGCAGGATTTTTCATGCATCGCAGAACAGAGACGCTAAACTCTGTAAGACAAGGGTGGGGGTGTGTGTCTTTTTGTTAATAACAGCTGGCGCGCGATGTCTAATATTAAAGAAGTCTCGAGGTATTGCTTGCCTGAGGTAGAGTACCTTATAATAAGCTGTAGACCGCACAATCTACCAAGAGAGTTCTCAACTGTATTTTTCGTAGCTGTCTATTTACCACCACAAAACGAAGCTGGCACTAAGACCGCTCTCAACCAACTCTATAAGGCCATGAGCGAAAAAGAAAATGCCCACCCAGAAGCGGCGCTCCTAGTGGCCTTGGACTTTAATGCAGGCAATCTTAAATCAGTTTTACCACACATTTTTACCAGCATGTCACATGTGCAACCAGTGGAAAAGAATCCTAACCACATTTACTCCACACACAGAGATGCATACAAAGCTCTCCCCCGCCCCTCATTGGCAAATCTGACCATAATTCTATCCTCCTGATTCCTGCTTACAAGCAAAAACTAAACGGAAGTACCAGTGAGCTGCCCAGTGACACGAGCCTACCAGACGAGCTAAATGCCTTTCATGCTCGCTTCGAGGCAAGCAACACTGAAGCATGCACGAGAGCACCAGCTGTTCTGGATGACTGTGTGATAACTCTCTCGGCAACCTTTAAACAGGTCAACATTCACAAAGCTGCTGGACCAGACGGATTACCAGGACGTGTACTCAAAGCATGCACGGACAAACTGTCAAGTGTTTTCACTGACATTTTTAACTTCTCCCTGACCGAGTCTGTAATACCTACATGTTTCAAGCAGACRACCATAGTCCCTGTGCCCAAGGAAGCYAAGGTAACCTGCCTAAATGATTACCYCKSSGTGGCASTCACATCGGTAGCCATGAAGTGCTTTGAAAGGCTGGTCATAGCTCACATCAACAGKATCCTCCCGGACACCCTAGACCCACTCCAATTTGCATACCACCCCAAKAGATCCACAGATGACGCAATTTCAATCGCACTTCACACTGCCCTTTCTCACCTGGACAAAAGGAACTCCTATGTGAGAATGCTGTTCATTGACTACAGCTCAGCGTTCAATACCATAGTGCCCASGACTCCAACACCATTATTAAGTTTGCTGACGCCACAACAGTGGTAGGCCTGATCACCGACAACGATGYGACGGCCTATAGGGAGGAGGTCAGAGGACTGGCAGTGTGGTGCCAGGACAACAACCTCTCCCTCAATGTGAGCAAGACAAAGGAGCTGATCGTGGACTACAGGAAAAGGCGGGCCGAACAGGCCCKCATTAARATTGACGGGGCTGTAGTGGAGCGGGTTGAGAGTTTCAAGTTCCTTGGTATCCACATCACCAACGAACTATCATGGTCCAAACATACCAAGACGGTCATGAAGAGGGCACGACAAAACCTTTTCAGATCCTCGAATGGTTCTACAGCTGCACCATCGAGAGCATCCTGACCGGTTGTATCACCGCCTGGTATGGCAACTGCTCGGCATCTGACCTTAAGGCACTACAGAGGGTAGTGCGTACGGCCCAATACATCACTAGGGCCAAGCTTCCTGCCATCCAGGGCCTATATAATAAGCGGTGTCAGAGGAAAGCCCATGAAATTGCAGCTTCTACCCCCAAGCCATAAGATTGCTGAACAATTCATAAAATCGCCACCGGACAATTTACATTGACCCCCCTTCCCTTCTGTACACTCGCTGTTTGTTTGTTACCTATGCATAGTCACTTCGCCCCCACCTACATGTACAGATTACRTGAARTAMCCTGTACRCCCGCACACTGACTTGGTACCGGTGCACCCTGTATATAGCCTCGTTATTGTTATTCTTATTGTGTTACTTTTATTATTGCTTTTTATTTTAGTCTKCTTGGTAAATATTTTATTCTTCTTGAACTGCACTGTTGGTTAAGGGCTTGTAAGTAAGCATTTCATGGTAAAGTCGACCCTTGTTGTATTCGGCGCATGTGACAAATAAGATTTGGTTTGATTTGATTTGAATCACATGAWTCTACTTCGCTCATGATTGGAGAAATTGCAAGTGTTACAACTATCAGGTGTTCCAACAATTCTCGGTCTCCCCTTTGCAATAAAAATTCACTAAATCACCGATTTGGCACATCATTGTGCACATGTTAGGCTACATACACATCATTAAATATATTGAGACAAATTACAGACAGTAGCCTTCCTACAAGTAGCAAAATAAAACTCTATTGACGGAACATGAAATGTACAATATTTCAATAAGATTGAAAACAGCTATAGCCTACTGTTAATATTTTAATGCAGTCATCTCGGTTTTCATTTGAATAATCTTTTTTTTACCTCGCTTGTTTGTATCAATTGCAAATACATTGGCAACTTCGTATTAGTAGTCAACTTTTGTTCTACCGTTATCTGTGGTATGAGAGAGATGGATAAGCCATGTGTGCTATGTTTAGCGGAGCTCTTCTGTGTATTAAGTGACGCAGGGGCAACGCACGGCTGTTCTACAAGTGGTCTAGGCAGGAGTTCGATTATGAGCGTTTACAAGTGCAATTAATAATGATGGTTTTGGGAAAGCTTGGATATTTAACGACGCTCATAACAATGAACTTATCCTTAAGATGCTTTTTTGAAACCGAACCCTGGTCTAGAGAAGCATCACGCTGGGCAAAAAAATGGTTGAATCAACTTGTTTCCACCTCATTTCAACAAAAAACAAATACATTTGATGACGTTGAATCCATTTGGAAAACTGATTGAATTTGCAAAAATTCATCAAAGTCATGGAATTTCGTCTTTTTTTTTACCCAACGTTGATCCATAATCCAATGTCATGGTGACGTGTTTTGTGATTAAACATTGAACTGATGTCTGTGCCCAGCGGATGGGATGGTTGTTCGCCTGCAGGATCAATGGAGGCCAAGAGCTCAGAGGGGTCACCTTTGATGGTTCAAGGAGGAAGACAAGGGTAATGAGGTGCTGAGGGTAAGCAATAGAATAAATAATAATAACGCATGCAAAATGGATCAATAAATTAATAAATATGTACATAAGTAAATAATGAAAAACAACACCAACGGATCAAAGGTGCAAAAATAAGTGCTTAGTAAGGTGCTTAGTATAAGAAGTCAAATAGATTAAAGACAAAAGACAAAACTAGAGACAAAACAAGAAAAATAAATCATATTATTTCCTGAACTTCCTCCTCATGTTGGTGGCAAAGGCTGTATTTTTCCARTCAACTATAACCCAAGCTCCATGTCCACATCCCGGTTCAAACCCACATCCCAGTTCYAAATTACACAATAGGTACCCGGAGGAAAATGGGAGAGGGTCGTGCCTTTTCAATTTCAGTCAAGGGGAGGGTTTAGTATTTTTGAAATCTAGCCCAGGGGAGGGTCATGTCATTTGTAATTGATGAAATGTAAATATTTCTCAGTGTTTTAGAATTAGTTGCCTATTAGTCCATATATCAATGTGCCCGATGCCGCCCCTCATCTCTGACTCCATGCTGGGCGCACAATATCAGGTGCGCCTATAGGCTATTTAGTGTGGTCTCAATCAAATGATCCATAGCCTATAGGCTATAGGCTACGAAGTGCATGCTCTGAGAAGCACAGAGCAAAGTTATTATATTTCTAAGATAGTTTCTAGGGTGGTGTAAATAAAACTAAGCTGCATTACACACTGCAATGGATGTTCCAACCCTGAGCCCCAGCCTGCTCTGCTCTTTTTTGTGTGCTACTTAACCAATGGCTGTGCTGTGTAGGCCTATGGTYGCAGTTCAGGAGGAGAGTCAAAGGCTTCTTCCGAAAATAATTTMGGATTCAGCCTAGTCCAAAAAATGCTTGTGGATTAGCATATGTTCTATTCAGTTTGAGAAGGAGAGCGCAAAAATGAGATGGAGGACCGGAGGTCAATTTTGATAGCTTGCTACTGCTGTAATAGATTTGATTAAAAACAACATGTTTCTTTCCCATGATGTATTTATCGAACTATGAGTTATCGAACTCACAATAAGCCAGATTTMAGTAACTTACATTGTGGTGCTGAAACTTGAAGCACCAGCCGCTGCAAAATTATTCAGAAATGGACAGCTCATGGTGCTGAAAGTAGGCAAATTCGAGTAGGTATAATTCATTTCAACCATCTTCATTTTAATTAGACTTTACCAGTGGCGACCCGTCATTCAGGGCAGGTGGGGCAGAGGCCCGCCTGTTTTGAGGCCAACATTTTTAGCAGTAGGGGGGGCTTGCCTGTTTTGCATGCTATTTTGGCAATANGGGGGGCTTGCCTGTTTTGCATGCTATTTTGGCAATAATACGTGTCACATATCAGTTTGCAAACAATGTAAAAAATAATATATATCATTGAGTTGATAAAGTCACATACAAACATGGTCTGTTTTTTGTTTTCTTGAGTAAGGCAGTTCCAAAATGCAGGTGTTTCAGCCTAGGTCAGTGCTTTCTGTGGTGGTGGGTCAAGCTAACAGAAAATACGGAGCGTTGCGCCGTGATTGGCTCAGTGTACTGTCACTCATGGGGACACTACGTTACCGCCAAGTCTAGACTTCGAAAATTCTAGCCCCTTGGGTGCTGCCATAGAGTTACATTAGAAGTGCCCATCCAAGAAGGCTCAAGGTCATTGGCCACAGATAAAATGACYTCAAATCATGTTATATGTACAGTAGCTTTGATTGGACTGATCATGTCAACATCATACTTTTAAAATCATCATGAATCAAGTCGACAATCTACTGGCAAATCCCTTTTAATCCTTGTCATATGAAGAGAAATAATGAAAATAAATTATAGATGAAACGAATTGGTGCTCATCGGCCATTGGACATAAGCATTACACAACAAGTTGGAAATCACAAATTCAACAATGAGTGGTTTGGAAGGAATCAGTGGCTGTGTGGCCCCAAATCTGGGAWTAAAGGGCTCTTTTCCAAGTTWAAAATTATAAACATTCAACATTGGCCATGCTGTCAATTAAGCATTATTTGTACCACGCTCAAAACAATTGTTAACTCGGAACTGCGAAAACTTTACTTCAGTGAGTTCAAGACAACTGGAAAGTCGGGAATAAACGAGCTCCGACAGGGAGAATAAGTTTTGAACGATCATCCGTTCAAACTCAGAATTGTAAATCCGGCCTCTTTCCACAGCWACGACCTGAAGATCAATGACGCCATCATGATTCGACCTTGTTTTTTCCCAAGTTGTTTTGAAAGCACCATAAATCCAGAGAATGACAGACTTTGAAGACAACATTTGCCCACGAAGGACAGGCGCGCCACCTTCCTGTTCAAGTGAGCACAGCACAACAAGGTYWGTCCAAAAATGTATTGTATGTCGCTGCATAAATGATGTAATATGCCAGGGAGATAAGTAAACTGTAGCTAAGAAAGTAATACTAAGTGTATGTTGTGTAGTAAGATGTTAGTAGCCCATGTGCCTCACCCTAATCATTTGGTCTATTTAATTTTGCCTACTGTTCTGACTTGGTGGTGCACACGTAGCCCATAACCTGTTTTAGAGAAATGTAATCATTGAATATTGTAAGAGCTTTCATTGTCTGCTTATATGCCCCCATTATTTATCGATTCTGACTTGGTGTACAGGAAGAACACTGTAAGAACGGCCCATGATCTGAATTCTGTCGCTGTACATTTCAAAAGTGCTAAACAAATAGTTATATTGACTAAGTTTGTCCTAGCTCGCTCATTAATGTCCTTATCGAAATGACGGATTGCCTATTATCGCTTGTCGTCTCAATTGTCATAAGAAACCACATTTGTTTAAGCAAGTCAGCCAATTCAGCTATTTTTTCTTTCTTTTTTTTACCCCCTTTTCTCCCAATTTTCGTGGTATCCAATCGCTAGTAATTAACTATGTCTCATCGCTACACTCCCGTACGGGCTCGGGAGAGGACGAGGTCGAAAGCCATGCGTCCTCCGAAGCACAACCCAACCAAGCCGCACTGCTTCTTAACACAGCGCGCCTCCAACCCGGAAGCCAGCCGCCAATGTGTCGGAGGAAAACCGTGCACCTGGCCCCCTTGGTTAGCGCGCACTGCGCCCGGCCCGCCACAAGTGCGGCACCTAGCCGTATACGATGTCGCCGCACCTAAGCAAGGAACACAAATAAAAAGGCCAAAAATACGACAATAAATACATGACTCTTGGTAAACATTGGAAAACAAAACACGCCTGTAGGAGCTGCATTCAATCTCTGAACGGCTCCAAGAGATTTCAATACCAATAAGCGCTTAATCTAAACCAGCAACCAGACGCCTCTAAAGTTCGAGAATTCGAGTGGCCGTGACTCGACTATCTGTGGACTCTGACCGCGTACGGCCGTGCCAGAGCTGCAGCAACTAAGAGCCCACGTGTGTGTCTACGCGTAAATCTCCTCACGCGCGTCTAGTTGTATACAGGCCCCTCTCTCACGGCTGACTCCTCTGCCATGGTGATTCCGGAACAAGACTAGTGACACTACTCCACCTGTGTGATTCGGACTCCCACGCCATGACCTATAGATTATATTCTCAAAAAACTTCAGTAAATGAAGGATAGGCTCACTCCGAGCAGCTAATGCTTGTTGCAACTCCTGCCAGAAACCAATGGCTCTCGTATTATGCCAGTGTATGGTTGTAATTGTTTGACGTGCTGTTTTTTCCGCTCCAATGCAATCCCACTCGTGCTCAGATCTGCTCTGTTCGATCAGCCGGATACGTGAATATTGATTGTGGTCTCACCTCGTGTCTAGTTCAGCCGTTTCACTATGCAATTAATATGTTATTTGTAACTCGTATATGTGTCATTAGTCTTTGGAGGTCGACTTTCGATCATTAGGAATTGTACATGTCTATGAGTCGTACCTTAACAACTAATGATTAAAAGGTTAAGAAATTCTATTCCCTGAACCATACTCTTAACTGGATACTATGTATGTGTCAGCAGTGTAGATACTGATTGAGATCCATTAAGTCGATATAAATCATTGAACCTCCAGTGATGCCTTTATGACCTATTGTTGTGCTAGTAACCTAGTTGTACACGCCAAATGGATAGAGCCTTGATTTGTACCATTGTGATGTCGTAGAATTCCTGCCATCTACGGACACATACAAAACTGAGGACATAGTACGATTCTTTCTCAGTATACCTCTGAGACAAAAAGTCGAGTTCGAAATTTCAACACGAGCCTCAGCGCAGACGAAGAGGCTCACTTGCGCAGAGCTCCTCTGATACTCTCAGAGTCAGTGCAAAGACGAGAAGTTACAAACAAGACAGTAACACAGCTGCTCGGGTCTGATCGCAGAGAGGATTGGTGCTGTGCTGCACTCAGTGACTGGTCTTAACAACGCTGTTGTGTGATGTGCTGTCGCTGTGTGTAGACTCAAGTATCTCCTGTTCCGCTAGTTGACATGTGCTGGCCTTTGCTCGCAAATAACCTTGTGGTGTTTTGTGCCTGTGTCTGATGACTGCAGTCGCTGAGTGACGTGTTAGAACATAGTGATAAGTGATACTAGTTAGCTGCTCTCGTGCTTGCTGCTCAGCTGTGAGGTCGTCTGCGTGCGGTGTGTGTTCTGCGGATATCTCATAAGCAGTGACTGTCTTACGTGCATTCTTATTTTGCCTCTCCGACGAAAAGAGCTGTGCTTCTGCATTAAGGTAGTTTGATCTAATTGGCAGCATAGGGTGTCTTTTTCTAATTCCTCTATTAACAAGGTCTTCACAAACTTCTTGCTGTATTCTCGGCTATGCTCTTAGCAAATGATTGAGTAGTCACCACACAAGGTATTCAAACTGTTCTCCAAGACGTGACAAGCCTAATACCTACGTGTTTCTGGATGTGTTTTAAAGCCACCACTAACCTGTCTCACTGTCATGCCGTGTACACTTACACGTTCCGACATCATAGGAGTCGCTTTTTTGAAGCATGACTACGATTCAAGACCTAATCAGTCGTTCTCTCATCTGTTGTACCGGGACACCTCTTATTTCACTTTCATATATATATATAGCTTACCGACTCCCAGAGTATGAGGTCCACAGACGACGCTAATCGGCAACCACACTGCACAACGGCCTAACCCATCTGACACGATAGCACTGTATTAGCACGTTGAGATAGTTATGCTGTATTCTGCATATACTATGTAATCTCATCAGAAGTCATAGTCTAGATCATCGCCTTACCCACCATCTCGAGCACTCACTCATTCAAGCTCGATGACTAGGTGGCGACTCACCTCGACTGCTTGCCAAGCTGTGACCTGGCTCTAGCTGGATGGGTCTTCAGCCCAACTCGATATTGAGGTTATGAGAGGCGGGTAACACACATCTCACCCCGCTGATCCTAAACACTGGTTGAGCTCTAAGCGCTAGTAGTCGTTTTGTCACCTTCTCTCTGATAACTCATGTTGGCCAACCAAAGCACAAAGACACCCTAGCGCCCTGTTGTCTCAGCTGTAGCACGACTTTCTCCATTACATAGCGATATTACAATCAAAGTTGAGGACTCGCGATACTCGAGTTTGGTAGGCTTGATTCACACACGACGATATAACGGTCATTACATACAAAGTTCAGAAGGTGTGTGATGTAGCATAGCCCTCTGCGTGTACGTTTATCATGCTTGTATACTCATAAGTGCTGTACGGATTTAGTTCAGGACTGCAAGTCTACAATTCAACTTACAACAAGACTGAACAAACAAACAGACAGTGGGTGAAAGTTGGGACTTCTAGAAAGAGAGGATGGGCAGCCCCCCGTTAGTCTGATCGTCGGCTTAGAATCCACATGTCTATACATAGAAGGCCAAAATAACCTAGGAGAACCTAGAGAGGAACCAGCTTATGAGGGGTGGCAGTCCTCTTCTGAGCTGTGCCGGGTGAGATTATTTATAACAGAACATGGCCAAGGTATTCAAATGTTCATTAACATGACCAGCATGGTTCAAATAATATTAATCACAGTAGGTTGTTCGAGAGTGCAGCAATCAGCTCAGGAGTAAATGTCGGTTGGCTTTTCATAGCCGATCAGAGTAAGAGTATCTCTACCGCTCCTGCTGTCTCTAGAGAGTTGAAAACAGCAGGTCTGGGACAGGTAGCTCGTCCGGTGAACAGGTCATATAATTTGTGTGATATCATTTGTGTGGGCCGTTGGCCTGGCAGGCTTGAACCCCTTCTCTCCTTCTCTCTGCATTAAAATCTCTGATACCCAAAAACTTCTCTGCTACTGCTACTACCAATTCAATCTTCTGGGATTCCCTTTCAATCTGTGCGGTACAATTAATGACCATAGCAATAAACGCCAAGAAGCCAACCTTACTAAAGCACAAACTGTTTGGGTCACTAGGTACTGGCCTACTACACAGGGATCACAGGGATCACAGGGATCCTCTCAGGCTCACTCACCCTTTGCCCACCATCCTCTACTTTCCTCACTGCCTCAGCATATGACACTTTCTGCGCTGCTCTCACCCTGGAATCTTCAATCTGTCTCACTTGCACAAGACATTTCTGATCCCCAGCAACATGGCCTCCCCCACAATTGAAACACATAACTTCTTCCACCTAATCTACACACTTTTTGTCCCATGCCCTCCTGCACACTTCTCACACCTCGGAATCTCCCGCCTACATACTGCTGCAACATGACCATAAACTTGGCACCTAAAACACTGTAGTGGTTTCGGAACAAAAGCTCTCACGGGATAACTTATATACCTTAGCATAACTTTATCCGGCAAACACTCTGCATCAAAACTCAGGACAGACAGGGTCTCCTCAGTCTCGCGATAGCCACCGGGTCTGTGTTGCACCAATCYACATGCATCACAGACACTAGAGATCTCCAACTTCAGTCAATCTACCTTAAAACTCAACCCCACCCCACCCCAGTTTTCACTCCTTTCGGCGTTGCTCCAGAGAACAAAGTCACAAGTCTCGAAAAAATGCAGCGCCCCTCTCCCTCTGAGCAGCAGACACACAAAAAATCTATGCAAGTCCACCGCTGGATACTTTGACAGGATTGACAGAACCCAACTCCTTCTTCACCCAGCATAATACCACAGACGGATCGGCCAAAATCATGGGTCCACTTTCTCCACGAATTGTACTCCCACTGGGCCAGAGTCATGTCTGGCATTTTCCTGATCATTGGGGGGAGGCTCTGAAGCCTTCACCTCACCTGACGACGCAGAATTTTCCTCCTCACTTTTGTCAGGATCAATTTCAAGTTCACTATCCGTCGATTGCTCAGGGTTTTCAATTGCGTAACATGCATTTTTCTCTCTTGTACTTGACTCAATGGAGAAAATACTRGGCTTTGTCACGTCTACTCCCYCTCCTCCCCGCCGCCGTTCGACTTTGCCGGTATACTGGCACCAATCATTACGTGCACCTGCACTTCATCTTGAGGCACACCTGGACTCCATTACCTTCACTTATTACCTTCCCTATATCTGGCACTCCCTTAGGTCCTTTCCCAAGTCAGTATTGTTTATGTGTTTATGTGAAGACGCCACTGCTATGTTATCTCGTTCCATGTTTGTTGTTTTATTAAACGTAGCACCTGCTTCTCGACTCTCAGCGTCTTCGTTACAGGCTTGTATTTCACAGTCGGTTCGGGTTTGCACCTCGCGCAATTCTCACCATCTGTCCTCTTCCTCGCCCGGGCTTCCGACATGAATTTSATCTCGTGAGGGAATTCAGGAAACTCAGTATCGAGCCATCCGCCGCTGCCATACTCCCTTCACAGATCTACTCATGCCATCCTCCATGAACATCACTCCAATCCTTTTTRTTTGTTGCTAAAATCCATACTTTTTAAAGGTGCAATATGCAGAAATCTGTCAGCCATTTACTAGTTGCAAAAWTGYTAATAGTTTGCCTAATTTCAGTTTGTGACAAAASAAACAATGTATAATGTACASAATCATTGTACCATCTATCATTTTCCAATAACAAAAAATATTATGTTTTCAGCTTGCTTGAAGCTGGTGTACAAAACCGAAAGTAAAAGACGCAAAAATGGTTAGATGTGGTTATGTATTTCAAAAAGTTTGGTTTACTTTAATGTAGCTGTAAGCTAGGCATTAATAGCAACTGGCTCACTCATGAAGTGCTAAGGTAAGGTCAGCTACATTAGGCTTTTAGGGCTAATGTTAGCAGGCTGGTAGGGCTAARGTTAGCAGACTAGTAGGGCTAACGTTATCAGGCTAGTTGGCTAGCAACCTTGTAAGCTGATTTGTAACAATATATTCATAAAGTATTTGCTTGTAAGTTGGCTGAATATTACATTGAAACCAGTAGTCATGAGTGCAAACGTATTACGTCACATCTCTCAAATGTTTTTTTCCAGCATGACTTCAGCATTTTTCTGAATTCTGATCAGTTTTATGTAATAACTTGAAAAATAGAAAGTGAGGCGTAACTTTGCATTGGGGCTTTTGATGCGTATTCTAATGCAAATCCATTTGTTACAAATGGTTACATTTATGCTACCTACCCTTTAAGAACACGAAGCATAGAAATAGCGCACATAGAACAGATCTACCACTTCCTAGACTTGCTTTCAATGAGAATGACAGATCTATAACTCACATTTCTATGTGAATTTGGTCGGGTCGCCCAAAATGTTACTTATTGCAGCTTTAATAAAACGTTAATCAAATACAACCACTAACGGTTTTCCTCATTGCTGTTGCTCTAAGATGGCCACTCAGCGCAAACGCGCATGTGCCAATTGAATCTCAACATGGAAACAGTCTGTGGTTCTATTTAATTAACGTTTTATTAAAAAGCATGGATTTCAGCAAACAAAGAAAGGCATACAATTACAGAGGACAAACATAGGTACACGGTACCCTAACCCTAACTCTAGCTGCATGCAGTGGTGTAAAGTACTTAAGTAAAAATACTTTAAACTATCACTTAAGTKGTTTTTGTTGGGGTATCTGTACTTTACTTGAACATTTATATTTTTGACAACTTTTACTTTACTACATTCCTAAAGAAAATGATTTACTTTTTACTCCATACATTATCCCTGACACCCAAAACTACTCGTTACATTTTGAATGCTTAGCAGGACAGGAAAATGGTCCAATTAATGCACTTATCAAGAGAACATAGATCCACAGACGATGCAATCACCATCACTCTGCACACTGCCCTTTCCCATCTGGACGAGAGGAATACCTATGTAAGAATGCTGTTTATTGACTATAGCTCAGCATTCAACACCATAGTACCCTCCAAGCTCATCATTAAGCTCGAGGCCCTGGGTCTGAACCCCGCCCTGTGCAACTGGGTCCTGGACTTCTTGACAGGCCGCCCCCAGGTGGTGAAMGTAGGAAACATCACCTCCACTCCGCTGATCCTCAATCCTCTCACTTAATGTCAACAAAACAAAGGAGATGATCGTGGACTTCAGGAAACAGCAGAGGGGGCACCCCCRTATCTACATTGACGGGACCGCAGTTGAGAAGGTGGAAAGCTTCAAGTTCCTTGGCGTACACATCACTGACAAACTGAAATGGACTACCCACACAGACAGTGTGGTGAAGAAGGCGCAACAGAGACTCTTCAACCTCAGGAGGCTAAAGAAATTTGGCTTGTCACCTAAAACCCTCACACATTTTTACAGATGCACAATTGAAAGCATCCTGTCGGGCTGCATCACCGCCTGGAACGGCAACTGCACCACCCGCAACCGCAAGGCTCTCCAGGGGGTGGTGKAGTCTGCCCAACGCATTACCGGGGGCAAACTACCCGCTCTCCAGGACAACTACAGCACCTGATGTCACAGGAAGGCCAAAAAGATTTTCAAGGACATCAACCACCCGAGCCACTGCGTGTTCACCCCGCTATCATCCAGAAGGTGAGGTCAGTACAGGTGCATCAAAGTTGGGAACGAGAGACTGAAAAACTGCTTCTATCTCAAGGCCGTCAGACTGTTAAACAGCCATCACTAGCACATTAGAGGCTGCTGCCTATAGGCATAGACTAGGAATCACTGGCCACTTTAAGGAATGGAACACTAGTCACTTTAATAATGTTTACATATCTGGCATTACTCATCTCATATGTATATACTGTATTCTATACTATTCTACGGTATCTTAGTCACTTAATGTTTACATATCTGGCATTACTCATCTCATGTGTATATACTGTTTTCTATACTGTATCTTAGTCCGTTCTGCTCTGACATTGCTCGTCCATATGTTTATAGTTTTAATTCATTCCTACTTAGATTTGTGTGTATTGGGTATACTGTATGTTGTGTAATTTGTTAGATGTYACTTGTTAGATATTACTGCACTGTCGGAGCTAGAAGGACAAGCAATTCGCTTCACCCGCAATAACATCTGCTAATCACGAGTATGTGACGAATAAAATTTGATTTGAACATTCCTGGTCATTCCTACTGCCTCTGATCTGACGGACTCACTAAACACACGTCTGACTGTCCCGCTGACTATCCTTAAAAAAATATATATATAATAAAGTAATGCACTCTGGTTTGCTTAATAAAAGGAATTTGAAATGATTTATACTTTTACTTTTGCTTTTGTTACTTAAGTATATTTTAGCAATTACATTTACTTTTGATACTTATTAAGTATATTTAAAACCAAATACCTTTAGACTTTTACTCAAGTAGTATTTTACTGTGTGACTTTCACTTTTTCCTGGGTCATTTTCTATTAAGGTATCTTTACTTTTACTCAAGTATGACAATTGGGTACGTTTTCCACCACTGGCTGCATGTCAACATCCTAGTGCAACCCTAGCAGCTGCCTCAACCACAAACCTATCCCTAACCCCACCCAAAATAGACCTCCCTATTTCCAAATTCCCAATGAACCCCTGGTTGTATATGCAGAGTTTTGACATTGGCCTTACAGTATAATTCCACGCAGAAGCGTTAGAAAATAAACAAATTATATCATTTTTGCAAAGAGTTATGGGATATTAATCTTGTTTTAACAGCTATTTTTTCAGACTACTTTCTCCGCCCCTCCTCCATCAGCTGATGCTTGTAAATACGTTCGGTTGCCAGGAAGTAAACTAGTGTGCGTGCCAAGATGGAAAATGAAGGGACAAAACATCTTCAAGCTAAAAMAATCGCGCTTTTGAGGGTATAGTAAATCTATTTTCAAGGTAGCTAAATCGTATTATTTCTAGTTTCTAGCACCTGTTAAGAGGTTTGAAAGTTGTTAGCTAGCTAGCTACTAGTAGCCAGCTAGTGTTATCAGCCAGCTTTAGCAATGTTTATTTTGAACACGAAGTTTATTGTCGTTGCATGTCCACCGTTAACTTGTTTTGATGTTTGATTGACTAGCTTCAAGGATTAAATACCTTGCTAATCAAACGTTTTAGCTACATTAGCTACTGTAGTTAGCTTAGCAAGCTAGGTACAGTAACATTCTTTATGTTTCTTGTTCCAAACAGAGTGGTTAATTCATTGTATATCCTTCTAAGCTAAGCTAGTTAGCTAAGTAGCTAATGTTAGCTACTTAGCTAGCAAGTGCTCCACATTTCTCAACTAGAATAGGGTTCGCTTCTTAGATGACATATTTGCTGCCACCGATCTAAGAAGTGTGTTTGCATTTCTAATGTTCATTATTTGATCTAAAGTTATAGCTAGAAAACTGGAACGTATCAGCTTTGGACATGGATATTCATGGAAGAAGTCAACCATGGGGGAAGTTAGTAAAAGTGGACACTGAATCAGAAGTATTGCTTGTCAACAGGGAATGCACTGTCGGGCGAAGAAAAGGTACAATTACTATTKCACACAGTGACATTAAGTCACTTCACCATATTGTTGGCTAATTTCTGAAATATATAGAAAGTTCTGTGGTAGGACACTAACTGTTATCTATAAATTATGTAAATATTTAATGAGTTACTAAAATACCTGTTCTAAATYTGAATGATTATTGCTCCCACAATAATAGTAATGTGTAAGATATATATTCTATAAGGCATGACACTTAAAAAAAAACTAAATATAATGTATGTTGCTTGTTTTGAGGATCTGGTTTATAAATGTCTTGATGTTTGTGACAAAAGACACCATGTCATAGACATGAGAGCCAGGCAGTGTCTGGGCTCTTTAATAAAACCAGTTAATTCAAGGCACAATACCCAAGGTCACTAAACTTAGACACCCCCTCTGATGATATCAAAGGTGTCTATTGAGAACATGTGTGCAGAATAGTATGTTTTCTTTGTATGGATTTTGCTCAAGGAAAGGTTTAGTCTCTATTATATTGAATTCCAGGAGTCTGCTTTCCAATACAAGTGGTCTGAGTTTAATGAGCTAGTATGCTATGCAGCATCCACAATATGGTATAAAAGAAGGGTATAAATATATCAACAATAAATCATCATAATCGTACAATCTCAGTCTAGTAATTCTGAGACGCCTCGTGAAAATATCAACTGCCCATTGCCTAAAGACATGTTTTCCTGGTATTTTAAAATGGATCATGAATAAGTCCTAATTGGCCTTGTTTACAGTAACGTGACGTAAACAAAGTAATGCTTTTTACACACGATATAGCACAACAGCTCCATAAGGGAAAGGGGGATACCTAGTCAGTTGTACAACTGAATGCCTTCCACTGAAATGTGTCTTCRGCATTTAACCCAACCCCTCTGAATAGGAGATGTGTGGGGGGCTGCCTTAATCGACAAGTAGCCTACCATACGAGAACATCTAGCTTATTCAAATCATGCTTAAAATAGTCATCTTAGACSATGTTGTGATTTTTCTGTGCATTTCTATTAACCATTTTCTTTCACCAGGCTGTGATCTTTCCTTTCCTGCTAGCAAACTGGTCTCAGGGGATCACTGTAAGATAGTCCAGGATGAGAGATCAGGGTTGGTGTGGCTAGAGGACATGAGGTATGAGGGGGGGGGTCTCTTGTCAATATATTTTTTGTGGTGTTGTTTTTTCCTTTTTTCTTAAGTCCTGTATAGCTTATAGGCTCAATGTAGGCCCATTTTCAAGGCTCATCTGATCAATTATGTATGTTTAACAATGRGATAACATGGTAATGTGAAGCATTTTACCTGTTAGCCTAATCAGGCTAAATAGATTTTAACCTGTGTTTATGTTAGGTTTTATTATATGAGAAAAATATGTCATGCAGATTGTCCTGTTTGTTGTGACTGATCAGTGTATTTAATGGTAGATTGAACAGATCTAGGCCTGCACATCAGTGTAGTCTAATTGTCAGTGTAAAGCAACCAGCTTGGAGGTAATGAGGCAAATGACACTAACCGGTAATTAGAGGTTGTGTTTTACCATGCTCTGAGTCAGCAAGGTATTCTCTACACACATCACTCTAGTGTCCACACACACACACCCACTGCATTATGCTATGCATCATTGAGCACAGTGGGAACTCTGTATTGCTTCTGAATATTGTGGAAACCTCTGCAATGGAAAGATGGAATTCAATAGTGTGGGATACAATTCCATCCCTATACATCCCATGAAGAGAAGCTACTATTTAGTCAATGCCCTGTTCATTGCTGCTATAATAATAACTGCATCCCTAGTCTGGGATTTCTTCCAAGGCTGCTGATAAATCCACTACAGAAATGACTGACCAGTGTTGTTTTTTCTCTCTCACCCCTCTAGCACCAATGGTACAGTGATTAACATGTCAAAGCTGGTGAAAAAGCAGATTCATATGCTGCAGGATGGAGACGTCATCTACTTTGTGTACAGGAAAAACCAGCCAGAGCTAAGTATGTTTTTCCCCCCCCTATATTGATTGGGGTGTTTCACTCTGGTCTCTTTGTTGCTAAACCATAATGTTGGTTTCTCTGTTTTACATCGGTTATATCTCCTTAAGYTAATAGAACTTCAATTAATTAGTTAAACAAACAGGGAGCACAGTGCACGGTTGCTAGCTTAATATAGGCCTACCTCATTATTGTGAGTGTTTTGTACGTTAAAAAAACGTTGGCGTGTGGTAGGCTGTATAAAGAATATAACGTTTTTCTTAGTTTCTTCAGAAAGTGTATATAAATCGGTAGTTCATAGTGCATAAATGTCTTTTAGGCTACTTGTTTTCTTGTGTACCTTCCGCTGCTGACACCTTGGTTATATAATACATACACAATTAACTTACATAATGTGTGTGAACTGAGTTGGACAAGTAGGCCAGCTAAACTCATTCTTGACCGATCAAAATAAGAGTAATATGTTCAATTTTTTGGGGATATTTAATTAATTGTTCACGAAAGTTTGCCTCGACAACTGAGTAAAGTACAAGTATGGTGTGCAATCTTTTGCTCGTACAGATATTGCCTACATATATCAGTCCATAAAACCAGAGAGGACATTCTCACAAGACTCAATTGGTAAGTAGTTAATACCCAAATCAATGTGATGTTTGACTGCGACCTCTGCATCTTTTTCATGAAAAATATTTGTAGGCTCATTAGCTTGTTTGTTGCTTACCACCTTATCTCATCCTGTCAGGCGACGCCACCAAATGCTCAGATATGCAGCAGAAAGCCCAACCCTGCCCTGTTCCAGCAGCAGTGTCTGTGGAGCCATTCCTGATTGGACCTCCATGGGAACAGCAGGCCTTAGAGGAGCCCCAGCCCTCCACCTCCTCCTCCCACCTCCTCCACACGTTCTCACCCTCCACAGCATGTTCCTCTGCAGCCTCCCTCCTGCACTCCTCTGCCTCAGGTAGGCTTTCCATCTGGCCTGTGCTTGCTCTATATGGTCCTCATTAAGTGGAAGCAGGGACTGGGGAGTAAATCTATATTTTGGTTAATTGTGAAGTCTGCCGCCCTCCCCCCTCAAATTTTTGAACCGATATAGCATGTCTCCCTTGAATTGTCCTTTACCTCTTTCAAAATCCCCAAATTCAAGGACGGCTCTGGACAACTGATAATATGATAGACTTTATCCGATTTAATCAGACTTATATGGCCACTACTACTCCTCATATTCAAGGATAGGCACAGGTAACTGAATGTGCACCAATATCATGGGCTTTTGATAATTCTTTGTCTCTCAGGTTCCGAGGGTCCTAAATGTGCTGCATCCTCTGTAGGCAAGGCTGAGGAGCCCAACTCTAACCTCCACTGCTCAACAGATGTGCGACAGACTGAAGCACAGAGCAGAGTCACAATGCTGGATAAGGAAGAGGGTGACATGGAGCCAGAGAGAAAGAGGAGGAAAACTGACGGTGCTGGTCAGTGTCATTACCTTGTGGGGTCTTGATACTTGGTTGGTGACGCTTGATTGTAACAGTTTTTCCCCTTTTCCTTCCCTAGATAAGAACTATGATTTTGGACTGCCACATACTTCCAGTATTGAGGTGGTGGGCCCGGGCCCAGCTAAGGGAACTCTTATGGATCTATTGGGAAAAGCTGCCGTGACTGTGGAAGGAGCCACGACTGACAAAATGGAGGAGTCCCTCACCTGTATCATCTGTCAGGACCTACTTCATGACTGTGTCAGGTACAGCAAGACTCTAACAACTACTACTACTACTACTACTACATTAGAAAATAGGCCCACTCCACTTTTTCATTGCTTGTGGCTCCTCGCAACAGATGAAAATAACTGTTTCAATAAATATAATATATAGTCATATAAACAAAACACAAAATTGTGTAATTCCATTATGTAAGACAGAAAGCTGCTTCCACTGCTTGTTTCATTGTTCATGTTATCATCTCCCTGTGCGTCTCCCAACTAGCCTGCAGCCCTGTATGCACACCTTCTGTGCTGCGTGTTACTCTGGCTGGATGGAGCGCTCGTCTCTCTGCCCCACCTGTCGCTGCCCCGTAGAGAGGATCCGCAAGAACCACATCCTCAACAACCTGGTGGAGGCCTACCTTATCCAAAACCCAGGTTTGTATCCAATCTGCCCTACTCTACCCTTGTACCCCCATTAACACTACTGGGGATAGTCCCCAGCTCTTCCCCCTGTTAAACACGGCATTTGTGCATCTTGTCTTATGTGTTTCTCCTTGTCTTTTGTGCCTTGTCCCGAATATCTGTACAGGGCTAGCCTATAAAAAAAATATGTGGGCCTTTTGTTTGTACCATCTCTTTTTGTGTGTGGATTAAGCATTGCGCTATTGACCCTGTGTGTCCACAGAGAAGTGTCGCAGTGAGGAGGACCTGAAGAGCATGGACAGCCACAACAAGATAACTCGGGACATGCTGCAGCCAAAGATTGAGCGTTCCTTCTCTGATGAAGAGGGCAGCTCTGATTATCTCTTTGAGCTCTCTGACAATGACAGCGACACCTCCGATATCAGGTCAGACAAAAGAGTAGCTGTGTGTATATGAGAGTGTTTGTGGTCTTGTGTTTACAGTATGTGACCGTGTGTGTGTGTGWGACTGCGTTGTTTTTCTTCCACTGAAAACTTTTCTCCTTGTTGTTGTGTGTCCACAGCCAGCCCTTTGTGATGTGCAGACAGTGTCCAGGCTACAGGAAGGAGGTTAGCCAAGTAATGTGGGCTATAGGGCCAGCTCCTCTAGGACCAGCCCCACCAACTCCATCAACATCATCAACACGCTCTGACTTCCCCACTACAGGTTACTGAACTGTTGATCATCACAATAATGGATGACCTTTTTATATAGTGCTTTTATATCTGATATGTAATCGTTCTACGTTGTGTTGGTTGATTTAGTGAGTTATGACAACACAATGGAGTGCACTTACAGATCAAATTGTTGCACTCGCCTGAACACAGAAATGTGTTAGAATGCTTGTAGCGCATCTGACCATCAACAGTACAGTGTGCACCCTTTAGGGCCTTGACCCAGACGATATACGTATGTGTCCCCACTGAGATGTTTCCCTCTGTGTCCTGTCCTCCTCCTGCAGCTACTCGGGAGTACACATGTTCTCCTCAGGGCAGCCATGTCATCTGCACCTGCTGCCTGCAGCCCATGCCAGACCGCCGCGCCGAACTCTCCGCTCAGCAATGTGAGTGGCCCACAGGCCTGTCAGTCAATGTTAATGGACCAACGGCACGGTTGCCTTGGCTGAATGTGCTGATGGGTGTGGTTCTTTGTGTTGGGCAGGTGTGGCGTGCCAACGGCCCTTCTGCCACATGTACTGGGGCTGCCAGAGGATCGGCTGTCAAGGCTGCCTAGCACYTTTCAATGGTTTGTCTCTGCTCTAGTACTCCTAAGGGCTAGATTTACTAAGCACTGGTTCAAAGTTTGTCCCTGATATTTTTCAAAGGTAAATAAAGAATACAAGGTTGAACAAAATGGTAATTTAAGGTTAAAGGGATAGTTTGGGATTTTCATGGATACAATTTGTATGTCTCTGCGTCCAGTATGAAGGAAGTTAGAGGTAGTTTCGTTAGCCAACGCTAACTAGCGCTAGCTTAACGCCAAGACTGGAAGTCTTCGGGCATACTAGCTGTACCTGAAGACTTCCAGTCTTTGCGCTAAGCTAGTTAGCATTGGCTCACAAAACTACCTCTAACTTCCTTCATACCGGATGCAAATACATAACATTTTTATCCACAAGTTCATTGCCAAAGTTTGTGTAGAATTGTTTAATTGACTTTAGAAAATAACCAGTACAAACTTCACACTGGGCTTTTAAACAGCCATCACTAACATTGAGTGGCTGCTGCCAACATACTGACTCAAATCTCTAGCCACTTTCATAATAAAAAATTGGATGTAATAAATGTATCACTAGTCACTTTAAATAATGAAACTTTATATAATGTTTACATACCCTACATTACTCATCTCATATGTATATACTGTACTCTATGCCATCTACTGCATCTTGCCTATGCCGCACGGCCATCGCTCATCCATATATTTATATGTATATATTCGTATTCATTCCTTTACACTTGTGTGTATAAGGTCGTTGTTGTGAAATTGTTAGATTACTTGTTAGATATTACTGCACGGTCGGAACTAGAAGCACAAGCATTTCGCAGCACTCGCATTAACAMCTGCTAACCGTGTGTATGTGACCAATCAAATTTGATTTGATGCTTAGTTAACCAGGCCTTTTGGGTGATTTTCGAGGTAACACTATCATTGTGGAAAGTTTGACAATAGTGGTTGCAAATGGAAATTTACAYAGGTAGATTACCTATATTGTCCCTATGTCTTATCCATCATTTGTTGCAGTAGCATGTTTACCAGTATGAGAAATATAATATCCATGTCTTCTTCCACAGAACTCAACCTTACAGACAAATGTCTGGATGGTGTTCTGAACAGCAATAACTATGAATCAGAGATCCTCCAGGTACTTCCTTTTTATACTCCTTGGCTCTAACCATTGGTCTGTCTGGACACCCAGAAACAGTATCTGCAATATTTGGGGTGGTTTCCCAGACCCAGATTAATCTCGGTCCTGGAGTAAAACACTATTTCAATGACGKTTCTCCATTGAACATGCTTTTCAGTTGTTTTTTTAGGGCTCCTGAGTGGTGCAGTGGTCTAAGGCACTGCATCTCAGTGATAGGAGACACTACAGACACCCTGGTTTGAATCCAGGCTGTATCACAACCGGCCGTGATTGGGAGCCCCATAGGGCGGCACACAATTGACCCAGCGTCGTTCGGGTTTGGACGGTGTAGACCGTCATTGTAAAWAAGAATTAGTTCTTAACCGACTTGCCTAGTTACATTAAAAATACAATTTTGTTGTCCAGGACTAGTCTTAATCTGTGTCTGGGAAACCGGCTCCTTGTTACATAACTCAATTTAAGTGAATGTATTTCATTTGCATTTGTTTATAACTTCTCTACTATGGAGATCACTAAAGTCTAATACAGTGCTTTTTTTTTTTCAATCTACACACAATGGCCCATAATGACAAATATAAAATAAAATCCTAATTTTATKAAATATTTATGTAAATGTGATATTTCCATAAATAACTATTCGGACCCATTACTCAGTACTTTGTTGAAGCACGTTTGGCAGCAATTACAGCCTCAAGTCTTGTGCTTACAGAATTACTTGGCAGCCAGAGGGATGTCGTGGAGGGACATGCTACAGGAGGGTCTTCGGGGCCTGCAACAGGGAACCTTCTATCTCTCTGGTCAGTCTGACACTATCCTCTTCACCTCACATAACTTGAGATTGGAAGCGTTCCAGGTTGTCTTTTTTGCAGTTGCACATCTCAGAAAATTACTACATCATAGTAAAGTGTTTCTGAGGCACATCTGCAGATGTTATGAGATATGATCATCAACACAACTGCAAAAACGATAAGCTGGAACGCCACCATTAAGCTTCCCATCTTGAACATGGTTCTAAGTCCTACTGACAGTGCAGAGCATCCTTCCACCTCCCTTTGGAACACACTAGTAACTCTCGCTCTCCAATTTATRTACCCCAGATTATCGCATCAACAGTAACGCCATAATGTGTTTCTGCTGTGGCCTGCGTGCCTTCAAGGAGCTGGCCTACAAATACAGACAGAACATCCCTGGCTCGGAGCTCCCAGGTGAGAGAGCACTGCCCACAACAACACAGCCTCTAACGGCTGTAGACTGCGAGATGGTAATGAACTAGCATATCCAAATTATGAATGAAGCTTTATTTGTTTGATATTCTTTCCCACAGCTGCTGTGACGTCTCGGCCTGACTGTTATTGGGGACGCAACTGCCGGACTCAAGTAAAGGCACACCACGCCACGTAAGTTACATGTGGCCATTATCTTCTGAATAGGTCTCCACAGTCCAAGCTTAAATATGCATACACACACACACACACACACACAGTACCAGTCAATAGTTTGGACACACCTACTTTTAAATTATATATTTTTTTACTATTTTCTACATTATAGAATAATAGTGAAGACATCAAAACTATGAAATAACACTTATGGAATCATGTAGTAACCAAAAGTTTTAAACAAATCAAAATATATTTTATATTTGAGATTCTTCAAACTAGTACCCTTTGCCTTCATGACAGCTTTGCACACGCTTGGCATTCTCTCAACTAGCTCATGAGGTAGTCACCTGGAATGCCTTTAAATGAACAGGTGTGCTTTGTTAATTTGTGAAATTTCTTTCCTTGATGCGTTTTGAGCCAATCAGTTGTGTTGTGACAAGGTAAGGGTGGTATACAGAAGCCTTATTTCGTAAAAGACCAAGTCCATATTATGGCAGGAACAGCTCAAATAAGAAAAGAGGAATGACAGTCCATTATTTTAAGACATGAAGGTCAGTCAATCCGGAAAATTTCAAGAACTTTGAAAGTTTCTTCAAGTGCAGTCGCAAAAACCTTCAAGCGCTATGAAACTGGCTCTCATGAGGACCACCACAGGAAAGGAAGATCCAGAGTCACCTCTGCTGCAGAGGATAAGTTCGTTAGAGTTACCAGCCTTTCACCCCAAATAAATGGAGTGCATCCTCAGATGACCTGGCCTCCACAATCACCCTAACTCAACCCAATTGAGATGGTTTGGGATGAGTTGGACCGCGGAGTGAAGGAAAAGCAGCCAACAAGTYCTCCGCAAATGTGGGAACTCCTTCAAGACTGTTGGAAAAGCATTCCTCGTGAAACTGGTTGAGAGAATGCCATGAGTGTGCAAAGCTTTCAAGGCAAAGGGTGGCTACTTTGAAGAATCTCAAATKTKAAAMATATTTTGATTTAACACTTTTTGGGGGGGTTACTACATTTTTCCGTATGTTATTTCATAGTTCTGATGTCTTCACTATTATTCTACAATGTAGAAAATAGTAAAAATGTAAGAAAAACCTTGGAATGAGTAGGTGTGTCTTTTCACTGATCCTGTGTGTATAGTTGTGTGGTCTCTGTTAGAGGCTTCAATGTGGCTGTACATGTATTTTACCAGCAGAGGGCACTGTTGTATCAGCTTGGCCAATAACACCTGCTAGTAGAGGAAYGCTGCAATCACTTCTTCACAGCAGCTCTGGTTCATGATGTGACACATTTGTATTGTTTCCTTTTCACCTCGTTGCAGGAAATTCAACCACATATGTGAGCAGACGCGTTTCAAGAGCTGAAGAMCCTTGTGGGTGACTTCCTCTCCAATCACTGGAGCAAAGACTGACTTCCAAGGATCTCCTGTATTACTCTCTGTCTATACAAAGTGGTCCTTTTTTTCCTCCCTCCCTTATTAAGCAGCTCTTTMCCCTGAGGAAAAGTGGCTCTCTCTTAGTAGTAACTTGTAGTTCTCTCACAGACTCTATAGACTTTGTATTTGATTATATGCAGAAATTACAATKAAACTCTTTTGATAAGACTGGCTAGGTAATGATTAGCCCAGTCTTATAGGCATAGTAGGGGTGAGTGATAATACTATGGACTAATATCTTATGGGGAATATGATCATCACCCTTCATTGCAGTATCATGACCTTTTGGGTACATGATCATATGACTAGTTTGAGGGATACATTTTTTTTTTTAAATACACTGAGAACAGTTGGCAATACGTGTACTGTTACAGTTTGTGGCTTCTTTTGTGACAGTAGCTTAGAAGGCATATATTGATATTAGTAAGCTGTTGACACTTTCTATTTCCGTGTGCCTGAYTAGTTGGCACCAAAAAAAAGGATGAATTGATTTAGTTTCTCTTTCAACTTGTGGTGTAGTGCTTTAGATATCTTGGAGAATTCTGTATTTTAATTAGAATCTAGAGCTTCCTACRTTTGTGAAAATACAGRAGCAAATGGTGTTCTAAATAGTATTCATATGTTGAAACCTTCCCCCAAACCTACTAGGGAGAATCACAGCTATGTTGTCTAAAGACTTCTATGCATATATAGACATTGAGGCTTCTTGTGGTTTTTATATCTCACACACACAAGAGAAAGTATGTGAACCCTTGTAAATACCTGGATTTCTGCATAAATTGGTCATAAAATTTGATCTGATCTTCATCTAGGTCACAACAATAGACAAACGCAGTCTGCTTAAACTAACAAACAAAAGCAATTCTACATTGTCTTTATTGAACACACCGTGTAAACATTCACAGTGCAGGATGGGAAAAGTATGTGAACCCTTGGATTTAATAACTGGTTGACCCTCCTTTGGCAGCAATAACCTCAAACGTTTTCTGTAGTTGCGGATCAAACCTACACAACGCTCAGGAGGAATTTTGGACCATTCCTCTTTGCTAAACTGTTTCTGTTCAGCAATATTCTTGGGATGTCTGGTGTGAACTGCTCTCTTGAGGTCATGCCACAGCATCTCAATCGGGTTGAGGTTAGGACTCTGACTGGGCCACTCCAGAAGGTGTATTTTCTTCTTTTGAAGCCATTGTTGTTYATTTACTTCTGTGTTTTGGGTCGTTGTTCTGTTGCATCACCCAATAGCCTAACATTCTCCAGCAAAATGTCTTGATAAACTTGGGAATTCATTTTTTCGTCAATGATAGCAAGCTGTCCAGGCCTTGAGGCAGCAAAGCAACCCCAAACCATGATGCTCCCTCCACCATACTTTACAGTGGGGATGAGGTTTTGATGTTGGTGTGCTGTGCCTTTTTTTCTCCTCACATAGTGTTGTGTGTTCCAAACAACTCAACTTTAGTTTCACCTCCACAGAATATTTTGCCAGTAGCGCTGTGGAACATCCAGGTGCACTTTTGCAAACTTCAGACGTGCAGCAATGTTTTTTTTGTTTTTTTGGACAGCAGTGGCTTCTTCCGTGGTGTCCTCCCATGAACACTATTCTTGTTTAGTGTTTTACGTATCGTAGACTCGTCAACAGAGAAGTTAGCATGTTCCAGATATTTCTGTAAGTCTTTAGCTGACACTAGGATTCTTCTTAACCTCATTGCAAGAGCACAGCGCAGAATGCTCAATCATCTCTGCAGGATGGCCACTCCTAGGGAGAGTAGCAACAGTGCTGAACTTTCTCCATTTTATAGATAATTTGTCTTACTGTGGACTGATGAACATCAAGGCTTTTAGAGATACATTTGTAACCCTTTCCAGCTTTATGCAAGTCAACAATTCTTAGGTCTTCTGAGATGTCTTTTGTTCGAGGCATGGTTCACATCAGGCAATTCTTCTTGTGAATAACAAACTCAAATTGTGAGTGTTTTAATAGGGCAAGGCAGCGCCAACCAACATCTCCAATCTCGTGTCATTGATTGGACTCCAGGTTAGCGGACTCCAATTAGATTTTGGAGAAGTCATTAGCCTTGGGATTCARATACTTTTTCCAGCCTACACTGTAAATGTTTAAATGATGTATTCAATATAGACAAGAAAAATACAATTTGTGTGTTTATTAGTTTAAGCACACTGTTTGTCTATTGTTGTGACTTAGAAGAAGATCAGATCAAATTTGATAACCAATTTATGCAGAAATCCAGGTAATTCCAAAGGGTTCACATACGTTTTCTTGCCACTGAATGGATGACAAAGATATTCAGTGGCACCATTTTGAATTCAGACAGCTTCCACATGTTAATAAGACTGTTAACTGGAAAGACAATGCAATTTGTGTTTATTGGAAAAAGGGAGGTTATACTTA
Organism: Salvelinus sp. IW2-2015; assembly: GCF_002910315.2. NCBI lineage: Eukaryota > Metazoa > Chordata > Actinopteri > Salmoniformes > Salmonidae > Salvelinus > Salvelinus sp. IW2-2015. The sequence goes on from NC_036855.1 coordinate 29,670,453, forward strand.
GTTTTGAGAAAAGGGGATTTCTGCTGGGTTTCTTTGGATTTCCCAACAAGGGCAAAAAGCCATGTACAAGCTAAGCATAATAGGGCTGAGTGAAAATCCATGGGATAGTTAGTTGTATAGGATTTCAGTTCTTCAGGCGGGGATAATGAGGGTTATGTGTTGAAATGTTGTTTTATCTGAGGCTGGGAAAGGCAGGGGTGTTCAGTTATATGCTTTGCTGGGGATAATCAACGTAAAGCAGATTTTCTTATTTAAACTTTTTTTTTTAAGTAGTGTATTAGAAGCTTTCTCAGCTCTGAACTAGTAGTAACGGCCAATGCAGTTTTTTTTTGTTAGAATGCACAATGGTTTGCTAGACTAGAGGGTTTGGGGGGGTTATAATTGTTCCTRCTTTTTTGCATTATGTTAGGTTAGTGGTGTTGGCTAAACATGTTGATTTAAGCCAACAACTTGATSATACTGGGTGTATCATACTTGTTAGGAAGGATTACTATTCTGTATTGTTTTGCAAGCCCAATTATGCAGACCCCCCACCCCCCCAATGTTTTCAGGAATTAATATGTTAAACTTGACAGTATTCTGCTTTGTATTCTAGTTCATACGATGAGGACATGTTTTTCAACATATGTTGCCGTATTGAAGTGTAACCTTGGAGCATTATGTATCGATCTTATAACAAACTTTGTTTATCAGAGGGTTTTTTTTATTTTTGTGCTGTGTTTATTGTTTTGGAGAAACGGAGGAACAAATGCCATGGTTTGGTCAGACCTCGTCAGTTAAACCTAAATTGGTGCAAATTTCCTGTTTTGAGGAAATACTACATTGCCGTTTGTGGCATTCTTGTCTGGCAGTGAAAACACCCTCACCAAGTTAGAATTCCAAGTGTTGCATTTACACAGTACTCACTTGTCTCTTACCATTTATCTTTTGTAAATGAGTGACCAATCATATGAAAGTCAAATTGGCCCAGTGTCTGCAGACCTTTTAGGCTAGCAAGAATGGCCTGATATACTATTTTCTTAATGTGCCCTTTATATATWGAAAAATAAGTTGTTAGTAGTGAAGTAGGGTACAGCATTTTGGGGGGAGGTTTGGGGGTATGCAACTCATTACATTCTGATGCAATTTAAAGTGAAAAAATTTTACTTTGCAAGAAATGAAGAGGTTATTCACTTTGATCCAATATCTTGTGTATTCTGTGTCATTAAAAAAAATAGATTTGTTTTATATCAATTGTAAAATTCGATTTTTGTAAATTGTGACATTAAATTACAACATTGATTTAAGATGGAAAAAGTAGAATGTCCAAACTGTTAGATCTGTTTACAAGCAAGACTAGCTTTGAGGGTTATTTGCTTCTAATTCAGCTCGCACACATTGAACAATTTGAATCACTCATTTGAACATTTAGGCTGGGATTCAATCTGATTGTGGGTTATAGGCATTGCGGGTTTTAAAAGCAATGTTCGCGGAGATCCCATTAACGGTAAACGCTGCATATGTCGGCTCAATCGGAAATTGCCTTTTAAAAGCTGCAATGCCCATAACCCGCGATCGGCACCCAACTGTTCTTTTGATGACACACGATTACAATTATGTGGGGATTCAAACACAGATTAATGACCTGTGCACAGCGATAGATTGAAGGCAATTTCCCAAACATTCATGGAGATTAAATTAGCTGTAAAGGCCACAGATGTCTGTCTGCTCAAGCAGATATTATCTTAGTCTATCACAGTTTACTGGTCCTTTGTGTTTGTTTGAATCCCAGCCCCAAGCTGAACTGTAATAAGCACTACAGAAAAGGTGGAGAATACAACTCGGGTCTTTTATTCTCTATTACGGCATCCGTTGAGAAACGTCCTTGTGCAATCAATGTGTGTGAAACTCGGGATTGGTGCTGTAACTCTACCTACAGTGCATTTGGAAAGTATTCAGACCCRTTGACTTTCCACATGTTATGTTAGCCTTATTCTAAAATGGATAAAAATATTCCCCCCCCCCCCTCAATCTACACACAATACCTCAATGACAAAGCAAAAACTGTTTGTATAAAATGTATTAAACATTTTTAAAAAATGAACTCGATTAAGCTCAGGTGCATCCTGTTTCCCATTCGTCATCCAAGAGATGTTTCTACAACTTGGAGTCCACCTGTGGTAAATTCAATTGAATGGACATGATTTGGAAAGGCACACACCTGTATATATAAGGTCCCACAGTTGACAGTGCATGTCAGAGAAAAAAACCAAGGCATGAGGTTGAAGCAATTGTCTGTAGAGTTCTGAGGCACAGATCTGGGAAAGGGTGCCAAAGAACGTCTGCAGCATTGAAGGTCCACAAGAGCAGTGGCCTCCATCGTTCTTAAATGGAATAAATTTGGAACCACCAAGACTCTTCCTAGAGCTGGCCGCCCGGCCAAACTGAGCAATCGGGGGAGAAGAGCCTTGGTCAGGGAGACAGGTGACCAAGAACCCMATGGTCACTCTGACAGAACTCCAGAGTTACTCTGTGGAGATGGTTGTCCTTCTGGAAGATTCTCCCATCTCTGCAGCACTCCACCAATCAGGCCTTTATGGTAGATGGAAGCCAKTCCTCAGTAAAAGGCACATGACAGCCCACTTGGAGTTTGCCAAAAGGCACCTGAAGGACTTTCAGACCATGAGAGACGAGATTCTCTGGTCTGATTAAACCAAGATTGAACTCTTTGGCCTGAATGCCAAGCGTCACGTCACGAGGAAACCTGGCACCATCCCTACGATGAAGCATGGGGATGTTTTTCCGCAGCAGCGACTGGGAGACTAGTCAGGATCGAGGGAAATAATCAACGGAGCACCTTCCAACACGACAGCGACCCTAAGCACACAGCCAAGACCGCAGGGGTGGCTTCGGGGCAAGTCTCAATGTCCTTGAGTGGCCCGGACTTGAACCCGATCGAGCATCTGAAAATAGCTGTGCAGCAATGCTCCCTATCAAACCTGACAAGAGCTTGAGAGGATCTGCAGAGAAGAATGGGAGAAACTCCCCCAATACAGGTGTGCCAATAGAGTCATACCCAAGAAGACTCAAGAATGTAATCGCTGCCAAAAGGTGCTTCAACAAAGTACTGAGTAAAGGGTCTAAATACTTKTGTAAATGTAATTTCAGTTTATTTGTAATAAATTTGCAAACATTTCTAAAAACCTGTTTTTGCTATGTCATTATGGGGTATTATATGTAGGTTGAAGGGGGAAAAAAACTATTTAATCAGTTTTAGAATAAGGCTGTAATGTAACAATGTGAAAATTCAAGGGGTCTGAATACTTTCCGAATGCACTGTATGTAACCTAACGATATACCTTCATTGTAATGACTGTTTAGTGGCAATATTTACACACCCGCACCCATGTTTTTTGGGGTGGAGATAAAGGGGGACAAATAATGGGCCCGCTTTCTGCCCGAGGCCCTTAGCTCATGTCTTAATTTGTGGTCTTAAGTCGTGGTTTCCCTGTTGTGGGTTCACACTGTGGCATTCCTGAGAGGCTCAGGCCCTAGCTCAGCACAACCTTCCCCAGCCAGCCGATCCCTCCCCACAGCAGAGCTGAACCTTAATTATTTCTAACAGGAGGATCTGGGCACCCTAAGCCAACAACAGTGCGAACCGCCGATCCGGAATTGGTGTTAAGGAGGCTTTGGGGGGGTGCTTTGCATTCTCTGAGAGAAACTATGTATTCTAGGGCAAATATTTACTCACTTTGTGATGGTGTCTGGACCAAGCTGATCTGTACTAACAGTATGACCAGTTAGTAAGTAAAAAAGGGCTGGCCGAGGTAAGTTTCATTCTACCTCATGAAATCCCCCACGAAGACATTCAGAACAAACCCGTCTGTACTTCGTTTAATAGATTCTAAGAAGTGGAGGACTGATTGAATAGGCATGTAGAGCAACACTCAAGGCTTGATTCAATCTGTATCGCAGAAGTGGAGTGCTATAGCACGATTGAAATGTAAAGGTAATTTCCTATTGCGTCAACATATGCAGTGTTTACCATGAATGCCGTCTCCACAAACATTGCCTTTCAATTTCTATCGCTGAATGGATTCAATAGTTACGTTTAATGCAYGGGAACACAACTCTGGCCCTCAGGCGTGAAAGTTGCTTTTAAAAAATATATATCTGAGTCCTATACTACATACGTCCATAGACCTGAGCCCTATACGACATACGTCCAGAGCCACGGGAAGTAAGGGTGATGCGGGTGAGGTAGCACTTTTCTAAATGAAAACATTAAAAAATTATATTTTTATTACCAAATTAGTACACTTGCCATTTATTACCCCTGCCAACAAGGAGCAGAGKGTTGAGGACCAATGAAATCAGATTCCTCCGATTGCGTCATCATCCCTTCGTTTGAGGAAGATGGCTGATAAAATGTTGTTAGGTATTTTATTTTAACATGACTATCACATTTAGTAATGCCAGTTAGAATGACAGTTGAGGTAATTGGTACATGTAGGTAGGGGTGAAGTGACAATGCATAGAAAACAGTGAGTAGCAGCAGTGTAAAAAAAAAAACGAATGGGTGGTGTCAATGTAAATAGTCTGGTGGCCATTTGATTAATTGTTAAGCAGGCTTATGGCTTGGGAGTAGAAGCTGTTAAGGAGCCTTTTGGACCTAGATTTGGCACTCCGGTACCGCTTGCTGTGCGGTAGCAGAGAAAAGTGTCTATGACTTGGGTGACTGGAGTCTTTGACAATTTCATGGGCTTTCCTCTGACACCGCTTATTATATAGGTCCTGGATTGCAGGAAGCTTGGCCCCAGTGATGTACTGGGCCGTTCGCACTACCCTCTGTAGCGCCTTATGATCATATGCTGAGCAGTTACCATACCAGGCGCTGATGTAACCGGTCAGGATGCTCTCGATGGTGCAGCTGTAGAACTTTTTGAGGATCTGGGGACCCATGCCAGATCTTTTCAGTCTCCTGAAAGGGGAAAGGTGTTGTCGTTCCCTCTTCACGACTGTCTTGGTGTGGTTGGACCATGATAGTTCGTTGGTGATGTGAACACCAAGGAACTTAACTCTCGACCRGCTCCACTACAACCCCGTCGATGTTAATGGGGGCCTGTTCGGCCCGCCTTTTCCTGTAGTCCACGATCATCTCCTTTGTCTTGCTCACATTGAGGGGGAGGTTGTCGTCCTGGCACCACACTGCCAGATCTCTGACCTCCTCCCTATAGGCTGTCTCATCGTTGTCGGTGATCAGGCTCACCACTGTGTCGTCAGCAAACTTAATAATGGTGTTGGAGTCGTGGGTGAACAGGGAGTTCAGGAGGGGACCCCGTGTTGAGCATCAGCATGGCATACGTGTTGTTGCCTACCCTTACCATCTGGGGGCGGCCCATCAGGAAGTCCAGGATCCAATTGCAGAGGGTGTTTAGTCCRWGGGTCCTTAGCTTAGTGATGAGCTTTGTGGGCACTATGGTATTGAACYCTGAGATGTAGTCAATGAACAACATTCTCACATAGGTGTTCCTTTTGTCCAGGTGGGAAAGGGCAGTGTGGAGTGCGATTGASATTGCGTCATCTGTGGATCTGTTGGGGMGGTATGCTAATTGGAGTGGGTCTAGGGTATCTGGGAGGATGCTGTTGATGTGAGCCATGACCAGCCTTTCAAAGCACTTCATGGCTACTGACAGTAATCATTTAGGCAGGTTACCTTCGCTTCCTTGGGCACAGGGACTATGATGGTCTGCTTGAAACATGTAGGTATTACAGATTCGATCAGGGAGAGGTTGAAAATTTCAGACACTTGAAGACACTTGCCAGTTGGTCCACGCATGCTTTGAGTATACGTCCTGGTAATCCATCTGGCCCCTCGGCTTTGTGAATGTTGACCTGTTTWAAAGGTCTTGCTCACATCAGCTACAGAGAGCGTTATAACACAGTCGTCCAGAACAGCTGGTGCTCTCATGCATGTTTCAGTGTTGCTTGCCTCGAAGCGAGCATAAAAGGCATTTAGCTCATCTGGTAGGCTTGCGTCACTGGGCAGCTCGCGTTTTGGATTTCCCTTTGTAGTCCGCAATAGTTTTGCCACATCCGACAAGCATCAGAGCCGGTGTAGTAGGATTCAATCTTAACCCTGTATTGATGCTTTGCTTGTTTGATGGTTCGTCTGAGGGCATAGTGGGATTTCTTATAAGCGTCCGGATTAGTGTCCCGCTACTTGAAAGCGGCAGCTCTAGCCTTTAGCTCGATGCGGTTGTTGCCTGTAATCCATGGCTTCTGGTTGTACATACAGTCCCTGTGTGGACGACGTCGTCGATGCACTRATTGATGAAGCCGATGACTGAGGTGGTATACTSCTCAATGCCATTTGATGAATCCCGGAACACATTCCAGTCTGTGCTAGCAAAACAGTCCTGTAGCATCTGCGTCATCCGGCCACTTCCGTATTGATCGAGTCACTGGTACTTCCTGCTTTAGTTTTTGCTTGTAAGCAGGAATCAGGAGGATAGAATTATGGTCAGATTTGACAAATAGAGTGCGGGGGAGAGCTTTGTATGCATCTCTGTGTGTGGAGTAAAGGTGGTCTTGAGGTTTTTTCTCCCCCTCAGGTTGCACGTGACATGCTGGTAGAAACGAGGTAAAATGGATGTAAGATGCATGACTAGCTACTTATTACTTTCTGCTGYCATCAAATGATCAAGAACTGAAGCAGCAATTCATGTAGATAACAACCTTTTATTAAAAGTTCTTTGCACAAATTCCCACCAACCCTATTTATTTTCTAGGTTACAAATTGCAACATTTATCTTTATAGCTAGTCATATGCTTACTTCTATTGAATGTTAGTTACGGCATTTGTCCGTTTTTTTCCTTTCTTTTTACAATGATCAATTCCCTTTTATATCCCAGCATCAGCCTATGGAATACATTTTGTATACATTGTTGTAGCGTTGAGGTTAATATAATGTGTGTGATCTATATCATTTTAACACTAGAGGGCACAGAGCAGTAGTATACAGTCTCCATGAAGCTTTGTGGTGCTATTAMAATTCAATGCTTCGAGGCCCATGGTTGTTGGACAAAAGGCAGAAGTTGGCACAATGCAGCACAAAATCCACAAGCATGAGTGAGCTATTGAGTTGAAAGTGCTTATGTTTAATAATTTGATTTAAAGTATCAAAACGATTAACTGGTACAAAAGTGCTCAGATGAGTTGTGAAATGAAGTGCTCTTGGAAATTACTAGCAAGTTTGTTAACATCCATATTCAATATTATTTCAAGTTTCATTTTTTAAACAAATTATACCGAAGCTGAAAAAGCCTTGGTGTGGTATACAGCATATATTGATGAAGCGGTTTTAACTTGATAAAAAAATATATTGTGGTTACTAGTATGAAAACATCCAATTTGTCACCATGAAGCAACTGACTTTTAGAATGTAGAAATTTCATATAAAAAGTTGATTTCAGTAATCAAAAAGATAAGTTTTGCATTTGACAAAAGTGGAACTAAAAATAGTTAATTATTGCTTTGCTCGGCCAACCCAGGATTCCATGCTCTGTCTGTCCACTCTCCTGTCACATGGGCTGGATGCTGGACTGTCACTGGTCACATCTCCTTGCCCGTCACACTGCATGGCACTGTTGATTGGCTGAGGGAAGGCATCTGGATATGATRGGCTGTGCTTTGCACGAAGGCAGACTTTGACTCGGTGGTGTAGGCGGCAGTGGGTGAGTCAGAGGGGAGAGGGTAAGGACTGGTCCCTCCTGAGGCCTGACTCCCCCATGGCCTCCCCCTCTGGAGGAGGGGGCCGTTGGCTGGGCTCTGGGGGCCAGGGTTGGGGCCTCCACTGGCGGGCTCCTTCCTCTCGTACGGCCCCCGAATCAGTCCGTTCAGCATGGAGGACTGGCCCAGGTGCTCAGCCAGGACCAGGGGCTGACGGTCCTCCTCCTCACAGATGGCAAACACAGGYACACTGACGTGGTCGCTCTCCGCTGGGAAATCGCGGGAAATCACACAATGCCCAGCGGGGTTGTTAATGGGRTCGGACGGAGAAGCCGGGAGGTGTTTGCCCCCGGGGGCCTTGGTGCTGTTTGAGGGGCTGGACCCAGAGAGCAGGCCAAAGCAGGMCCCGGTGAAGCGGGAGCGCCGAAGGTTGCTCGTGGAGTTGAGGCGGCGCTGGGCTAGCTGAGTGAAGGGGTACGAGGCGTTACTCATGGAGGAGTCAGAGGCGTTACTGTCGTTCTGGGCCTCCAACTGGGGGTCGGAAAACACCTTCCTGCTGTTCTCCCCACGYCAGTCTGACACAAAGCTGGATGGTGCCTGGGGGAACAACATCTAGTCAACACATATCCCTCTGCAGTGCAACCCAACATTCATGGTTTATTTATTATGCATCGGAGTAATGAAAAATGTGCAAAAAAATWATAATTCACTGACAAACATACAGTAATGTAAGTCGCTCTGGGTAAGAGCGTCTGCTAAATAACCAAGATGTAAACGTAAAGAAATATAGTATATGATGGTTGAACTATTATTCAACAGTACTGCTGAATAACCAATAACATAATAGCTACTAACGCTGTCCACCAGCTTAGTGAAGGGACTGGTGGAGTTCCAACTGCACCACTTCTTGTGTAACTGGGGCAGTGGAGGGAGGAAATCCTGGAAGGTACGGACGCTCCAGGCCCGGGGCCGYGCACAGCTGGCACTGCCATCCTGGGCAGCCCGGGTCTCTGTGGGGGAGGCAGCCGGGTCTGGAGAGGGCCAGTCAGTCACAGGGCCAGGGCCGGTGTCACTGTGCCTCAGGAACCTCTCCCGCTGCCGAGAGGGGAGAGAGACAACAACCAAATCATAAGGAATTCAATCAAACCCGGCATGCAGTATATGTGTGTGCATGTGGAGTAGGCCTACAGTAGTTTGTAAACAAACAGACTTCTTAGTTGGAAAACTGGAAGCATCTGAAAGAGTAGAACCTCTCGAACCCACTGTAGCAATGTTTACACAGCGTCTTAGTTTACAATTTAGTGCCATGGAACGCACACACTTCTTATTCTGGAGACTGAAAGCATCTACCTGTGATTATTCTATAATTTATTTGACCARGGGAAAAACACTGCTTAAATACAATGTGTATTTAACTGACTTAAGCCCTCAGTCAATGGAGTTTTCTCCGCCAGTGGCATCAGAGTGTGAATGTGACTCATTCACAAGAAATGATCACTAATAAAATAGCTTGCTTGTATCAGAGGTCGCATTATATTCAAGTGCTGGACTGCTCCTCCAATTGCCGTTGACCTAAAAGGGCAGCAAGCAAACCATGTAATCAGGCATGTAATCCAAAACAAGTGCTGCTTGCCTGGTAGTGGGTGCAGTCAGTGATTCCTGGAACCATATTCACAAAGCTTCTCAGATATGACTGCTGATTTATAGGATCAGTTTAGCCTTTTAGATCATAATGAATACAATTATATGGACAGGTAGGACCTACTCTGAGAGTATTTGTGAATGTGGGCCTAGGGCTATACAGTAGGTGTCTCACTAATAGGAATGGCAGGTCAGGGGTGAAGGGCACATTAGTCACATATCCCCCCTCATTATTCAGCAAGTTAATCAGGATAGGGGGAAGGTTTGTGGTAAGGTTTTGGGGGGGTTAGCGGTTGCTCCTCTCAGAAAGAACCAGATAATCCTTATACAGAATCACTCACAGCTCGCTTAGTCTAGACAAGAATTAGGAAGGTTTTAAATGAAGTGCCCTGCTCACCACAAAAGCCCCCCACACAATGGCAACTTGTTGCAGTTTGGGCAAAAAGGTGGAGGATAAGCCGCCCCAGATGTGAAACAGAGCCCCGTATTACCACCCACACCTAGTCTCAGAAATCCTAGACCTAGGGKAACAGCACTAGGTCTGGGGATCATGTCAGATTTWCTTGGCCATTTCGGGGAGYGTGCTCTTCAGACACACAACTCTCCCAACAAATCACGAGTTTGTGTAGGCGACGGGAATTGAGCGTGAAAAATAATCGCCTCGGAAACATGACAGAGTTAGACACAGTGCAAACACAGATAGTTGGGCTCATTTTAGCCACAGCCAGTCAGTGGGTGTTAGCTTGTATTGCTAACGTTAACTGTCATGGCGCATGCAAACTACTCACCTGCAAAATACACTCAATTAAAATATTTTACACAAGAGTAATCTTGGTTAACCCAGGAGAGAGAGAACGAGGATCGGAACCAGAATGAAGAGCTCCACCATCTCTCTTTACGAGTTAAGTGCAAGTTTATAGGCCAAATGTCCCCTCTCCTTCTGAAATTCTAAAGATGATAAAACTTGTGAAATTGTGATTTGTCCAAATAACCAGTGACGAAAAACACAAGCACTGGAACTAATGCTGCTCGTGATCTCACACATCCCGTTGTATCATGACCGATCTAAGGTACCATTTATGTTCATGTCGTTTTTCCACGAGAAATTAACGGGAGTTCCATCTAGCTAGTTACATAAACGGATAAGGCTCTGGACGGATTTCCTGTGCGAGTCCTTCCAATCATCAGTCTGAACAAATATGTACATACACACAATCTGCACAAAAAGGCAAATTAACATGTACACATACAGACCACACACACAGCAACGCACCACAGCGCGCAAATGCGCATGAACACACACACACTTACACACAGAGAGAGAGAATTGGAGCTGGGAAACTGGCTTCTCAGATAATACATCCATTAGGCTAGGCTGCAGGAAAGCACGCCAGCTTCCTAATAGCTGCCAGGCCTGCCTTATGCCAACTCTTATTCCAATAGAGCACAATCAAAAATGCTGTGTCAAACCGTATCCTACCGCCAATCTCCTGCCACTGTGTTTCTATACCCTGACACCTCGACCACCAGGCGGTGAGGTTCATAGCTATTACCAGCAGAGGGTTGCAGATTCAAGGAAAAATACTTGGCAGGATGTAGCCTTCTGCATTGGTGTCACCCACCCCTAGAGCGGGTCCTAGCCTGGGTTCTCTCTACTGCCTGGGTGTCACCCCTAGAAGAGGGCACCACCATGGATCCTAGCCTGGGTACCCTGCTACTGCCTGGGTGTCACCCCTAGAAGAGGGCACCACCATGGATCCTAGCCTGGGTTCCATGCTACTGCCTGGGTGTCACCCTTTAGAAAAGCACCACCATGGGTCCTAGCCTGGGTTCCCTCTACTGCCTTGGCACCACTGTGGGTCCTCGCCTGCCTTGCCTCACTCCTTACCGTGTGGGCCGAGAACGGCAGTCTGCCGCTTGGACTAGGCACAGACGAAATGATAAACACCTCATCTGTCCCCAAGTCCAATTCCGTGAGACCATTGGATGAGAGGTCCACTTCAGCATGCTGGGACATATCACCACCAACACTGCCTGGTGAACCTGGGAAAGAAATGGGAAAGTGGTTTTATTAATCACTTACTTGTATGGTGATAGCCTACAATTAAAACATTGCTACATTGAAGGCACAACAGTCAGATGTATTGCACCTTAGCTTATGATAATTTCCACTGCTTGTCCCTAAAAGAGCACTTGAAATGGAATGTTACAGATTGGTCTCCATAGGCTACTGTAAATTACTGCACTGTGCACCCAGTACACTGTGAAGCCACTGTACTTGTACACTCATATTCCTGTTAACTCATAGTGACATGGTTGAACTCAGCGAGAGGAGAAACATGGTGTTCCCAATGCTCCCACGCTGTTATATAGGTTAAATGTCACGACCTGTAAATCTCTCTGTGGGATCAGCTACAATGAGCGAGAATTTGGATTGTTCTGGGATAAACCCAGTGTTACTCCAAAACTAAAGCAATTTTCCGTTGAGACTTCTAAATGCTGCACCTCCCATTCACTCAGCTACATCCACTACAAGCTGGCCTTGCATATTCCCACACAATCTGATAATTTTTTATAAGAGAAGAAATACACTCAAATGACCCCAGGAAGATACGTGGACAGTACAATGTTGCAGCCAACTTCCTTTCATATAGGTTATTGATTAAATACTGTATTTGCAGCTACTGAGCACACAGAATACCTTAATGATTTCACATATTATGAGCTGTGTTGGTGAATTTTACTACACAACGTTTCTTCTATGCACCTGTATTAGACATTACTTCAGAAGTTTTTGTTTGACATATTTTGAGCTATCATTCAGGTGTCAAAATAATTTTGCCCCGGGGTCCGCATTCAGTATTCAACAAGGTTTGGAGGGACGCACTGACATTTTTTAAAATATTTCCTCGCTGTCAAAATTTGAAAAAAATATGTCCTCCATCCATAGATTTTGGAATTTTCGATGCTCCCCGACTGTCTAGCTTACATTTAGGTGATTATTAGCAAGCTGGACACAGTCAAGAAACTGTATGAATGTAGGTCCATTATAATTTCTCCAGAATTTTGATTTGGTTATAGTAGTTTTTAAGTATATCGAGTTTGTTTCCCCCCCCACCTCAAAAAAAAATAAAATGGTTTGTTTTTTTAAACCACCCACGGGCCGGATTGGACCCCCTCGCGGGATGTATGTTTTACACCCGATTAGAGCCATTCTATGGCCATGACACCATGAGATAATTCAGTATGTGGTAGAATCCTGGCAGCTCTATTACTGTGTGTTGGAGATCTGATAGTCAGACCTGGTGTACCTTTTTTCTGTCATAGTTTCAGAGGGTAATGAAATAAGTGTCTCATTTACGCTGAACATGTAAATTCAGTTTAGGGGCAGATAAAGTCATTGTCAGCCAGGTTGGAACCAGACCAAACACCCCAGAGGTACCCCTCGATCATGGAGAGAGAGGGGGCGCGAGGGGGATTGACTAGACTAGGCTAGGCGGCTGGAGCACAAGCAGAGAGGGAAAAACAGGGGAGTGTTAGAGGGAGAGAGAAAGTAGATGGAGTGTGTGTGTTTTGTGTGTGTGTGTGTGTGTGTGTGCGCACGTGTGCATGTGAGCCTGCCCGCTTGCGCATACCCACCTCTGTGTGTGAGACTGAGAGAGTGGTTGTTGTTGTCGTTCTCTGCAGGGCAAGGGACCTCCAGGCCGGGCTGATTAGGAGCCACCAGCTGCAGCTCACGGACATCAGCTCCAGAGTTCTGCACTCCCTCCTGCACCTACAGCAGTCAGTACAGTTTAGAGTCAGCAAGTACTACTACACATGCCTGCCACTCCACATACACCAACGGAGTAGGGCTGCACAACACTATGAAATACAGCCATATGAACTGAAGTTGTTCTTGTCAATTAATAAAATGTTTTGATACCCAGTCAGTATAATGATCCAGTGGCAATAAGATACTTAAAGTGGCCAGAACTTGTGTAGGACTGTTTTGCTCCTTTCTAAAATTCAATCCCAGATGGACACACTTTGACAACTCAATTACAAATTCATCTCATGACTAGAAAATAGGGAAGTGTAACTTGTCCAGTTCTGCTTTATAYGGGAGTCAGTCAGTCTGACCTTTAGTGAACCTGTCTACCTCTGGGGCTGCTTGCCCTGCATGGGAGAATTTGGACAACAAGAGCACCAGGCCAGTGTAGTGTATTTGTTTTTGCTCCCGTGTCTGTAGTCTAGAGCAGGGATTGGCAACRMGCGGGCTGCATGGCCCCCCTTTTGTAGGCCTGTGGATCAATTCCCCCCCCCCGGGAGAAAATGTTGGGGGGGTTGGGGATTTATTCATTTTTTTAACTCAGTCGGGATCTTAACTTACTATTGAGAGTTAGAATAGTAGAATGCAAGGTGCAGTTACATTTTTGTATTATATATATATAAATAAAACACACAACAAAAATAGAAATGCAACATGTAAAGTGCTGTTCCCATGTTTCATGGGCTGAAATAAAAGATCCCAGAAATGTTCCATACGCACAAAAAGCTTACTTCTCTCAAATGTTGTGCACAAATGTGTTTACATCCCTGTTGGTGAGCATTTTATCCTTTGTCAAGATAATCCATCCACCTGACAGGTGTGACATATCAAGAAGCTGATTAAACAGCATGATCATTACTCAGGTGTACCTTGTGCTGGGGACAATAAAAGGTCACTAAAATGTGCAGTTTTGTCATGCAACACAATGCCACAGATGTCTCAAGTTGAGGGAGTGTGCAATTGGCATGCTGATTGCAGGAATGTCCACCAGATCTGTTTCCAGATATTTGAATGTTAATTTCTCGACCATAAGCCACCTCCAATGTCATTTTAGAGAATTTGTCAGTACGTCCAACCAGTCTCACAACCGCAGACCACGTGTAACCACACGTAACCACACTAGCTCAGGACCTCCACATCCGGCTTCTTCACCTACGGGATTGTCTGACGAGGTAGTGGGTCGGGGTGCTGACGAGTATTTTCTGTCTGTAATAAAGCCCTTTTGTGGTGAAAAACTCATTCTGATTGGCTGGGCCTGGTGCCCAGTCCTGTGAAATCCATAGATTAGGGCCAAATGAATTTCTTCCAATTGACTGGTTTCCTTATATGAAATCTTAAAGTAAAATCTTTGGAATTGTTGCATGTTACGTTTATATATTTTTGTTCAGTATATACAGTGCATTCGTAAAGTATTCAGACCCCTTCCCTTTTTCCACATTTTGTTAAGTTACAYCCTTATTCTAAAACTGATTAAATTATTTGTTTCCCTCATCAATCTACACACAATACCCCATAATAAGAAAGCAAAAACAGGTTTATAGAAATGTTTGACGATTTGAAAAATAAAAAACAAATACCATATTTACATAAGTATTCAGACCCTTTGCTATGAYKCTCGAAATTGACCTCAGGTGCATCCTGTTTRCATTGACCCTCCTTGATGTTTCTACAACTTGATTGGAGTCCACGTTTGGTAAATTGAATTGATTGGACATGATTTGGAAAGGAACACACCTGTCTATATAAGGTCCCACAGTTGACAGTGCATGTCAGAGAAAAAAACAAGCCATGAGGTCGAAGGAATTGCCCGTAGAGCTCCGAGACAGGTTTGTGTCGAGGCACAGATCTGGGGAAGGGTACCAAAACATTTCTGCAGCATTGAAGGTCCCCAAGAACACAGTGGCCTAGATCYTTCTTAAATGGAAGAAGTCTGGAACCACCAAGACTCTTCCTAGAGCTGGCCGCCCAGCCAAACTGAGCAATCGGGGGAGAAGGGCCTTGGTCAGGGAGGTGACCAAGAACCCGAAGGTCACTGACAGAGCTCCAGAGTTTTTCTGTGGAGATGAGAGAACTTTCCAGAAGGACAACCATCTCTGCAGCACTCCACCAATCAGGTCTTTATGGTAGAGTGGCCAGACGGAAGCCACTCCTCTGTAAAAGGACATGACAGCCCGTTTAGAGTGTGCCAAAAGGCACATAAAGGAKTCCAAGATTGAACTCTTTGGACTGAATGCCAAGCGTCGTGTCTGGAGGAAACCTGGCACCATCCTTATGGTGAAGCATGGGTGGCAGCATCATGCTGTGGGGATGTTTTTCAGCAGCAGCGACTGGGAGACTAGTCAGGATGGAGGAAAAGATGAACAGAGCAAAGCACAGAAAGTTCCTAGAGGAAAACCTGCTCCAGAGCGCTCAGGACAAAAACCCTAAGCACACAGTCAAGACAACACAGGAGTGGCTCTGGGACAAGTCTCTGAATGTCCTTGAGTGGACCAGCCTTACTTACTTGAACCCGAACGAATATCTCTGGAGAGACCTGAAAATAGCTGTGCAGCGACGCTCCCCATCCAACCTGACAGAGCTMGAGAGGATCAGCAGAGAAGAATGGGAGAAACTCCCCAAATACAYGTGTACCAAGCTTGCAGCGTCGTACCCAAGAAGACTCAAGGCTGTAATCGCTGCCAAAGGTGCTTCAACAAAGTACTGAGTAAAGGGTCTGAACACTTATGTTAATGTGATATTTCAATATATTTATTTTTTACATTTGCAGAAATGTTTAAAAACCTATTTTTGCTTTGTCATTATGGGGTATTGTGATGAGAAAATAAATGTTTAATACATTTTAAAATAAGGCTGTAACGTAACAAATGTGGAAAAAGTCAAGGGGTCTGAATACTTTCCAAATGCACTGTATAATCACTCAGCCCATGTCAGCTATCTACTTTGTAATCCTGGTCGAATTACCAACCAAGGAGGCCCCCATTGAATTTGTTAGTGACTCTCACTCAGATATAATATTAAAAACTGCAAACATTTCTCTCCACCCTATTGATTTTTTCTTAATTGCAGGAAATTAGCTGTAGAACTGCACATTTTTCTCTCTGTCCCATGGCAAAATGTGTAGAATTGCAGGACATTTTTTCTCAGTTTTATTTTGTGGCACCAACCCCCATCAAAGTTGCCCATCCCTGGTCTAGAGGATATGAAGGAAATGTTCCCTGATCCCAGTCAGAAGCTAGCTTACAAAGGAATGTCTGGACAGTCAGACAGACAGGGGTCTTTATCCGTTTACCTCAGAGTTGTTGGATGAGCAGGAGCTGGCTCTTTTCGGACATAGTTTAGGTCTGGAAAACAAAAGAGATCCCAAACATTTCAGTTGTGTTTGACTGTTTAACATATCTTTGAAACCCATTAGCATACTTTCTTTTATGTATGTTGTTTACTTTCTTGACTTTTGGCGACATTSTCTTTCATGCTATTTGTGAAAGCTTGACTTATTTTGAGCAACTGCTCTCCAAATTTGACCAAAAATGTACAAAATGAACATTCTCCCACAATTAGAAACTGGAACAGATTAGATTGCCTTCACTGAAGTTTTTCTTCCAAACATAATRAGAGTCTAGCTCGCTGACTCACTACATGCAAACAGCCTAAACTTGCCCTCGGTTGTTTCTCTCAAGGACGGCTCTAGTAGCTAAACCCATGTAATGCCATAAACTACACTATCTGGGGTGGTCTCACTATAAAGGCATCAGTATAAAGACATACCAATAAGGGKATTTTCACTGGATAATGTCAACATAACAGTGAAAGGGTTGACTTAAACTGATTCTGCTCAATAACAGATCTAAATGCTTTTGTGTATCAATTTTTGGCACAATTAAAAACATGGCCCCAGGACGAGACTAATACACCTTTAACTTCTCTCCGACATTCATGGGGGATGCAAGGGGGTTTATCTTTACGGGAATTTGAACCTTCCTGGGGGGAACTAGATGGGAATCGGGACAGTAGATTAAACAGTGATGCTCATTTWGTTACCTGGCATAAATGATATTACACCCTGCGAAAACTGACACATGCACTAATGTTGTCTCCTCACGGGATTGACCGAGGGAACAACCTGTAAATTACACCTTTTAATATGTTGTTCTTGTTCTATATAAAACTACAATGGCACCTCGACGGGACAGAGGCTCATAGCACAGCAGTATGAGGTCCTTTCTCCGCTCTCCTCGTTTTCCCTCCGCTCGCTTTTGTATGGCTGCGTTTCTCTTTGTCCGTTGGAATCGATGCCAGGTGCTGCACCTCGAACGMCCCTCTCTTGCTCACGCGCTCTCTCTCTGTAATGGTGACAATGCGGCACATAAGGGCAGCTACAGTCGAACCCTGCCTTTCACTGGATCAAGTCAGGGACCGACCAAGGCCTCCAGCTGAGTCAACAGCCAGCCCATCCACTGCAGCAGCACCACACTGTGTGCTGGAGGAGGACTGACTGGCAGACTATCCCATTCATGGCTACCATCTCATTCATGGGAGGAAACTTTSTCACACTGGCCAACATCAAAGACCCAACGGTTGCGCTCTCTCAAAGGAAAAGCACTGTGCCAGTTTCCTTGGGTGACAAAGAAATAAAAGGACAATTTTTCCCATTGTGCAGAATGTGCACGGTCTTGTTTATGTTAGGTTGACAGGGAAATGTATTTATAGCACAAAACATGTCTGACAAAGGTATATTTATGACTCCATTCTTTCTGCATGCCCTGCTTTACTGTACCTGAAGATGTTGCACAGGTGACCCACAAGGCTCATAAAGGGACAATCATTTCCATTGTGCACTGTCTTGTTTGTTTATGTTTGAGAACAGTATGTCCCTGGGAGTCAATAGGGAAAGCCATCACAAGGCGTGTAGGACAAAAGGATGTTCTGGCACAATTCTCTCAAGCGCTGGTTTGATCTCAGGGAGTCAGGGAAACCTATTTATAGCACAACACGTGTGTGACAAAGGGCTATCATATCACAATAACTTTCTCTGCATGCTTTTACATACCTGAATATAATACACAGAGCGCTGGTGAGCACCATGGCAAAGAAGGCTGCTCCACTCATGGCGGCCAGCAGAGTGTCTATTTTGCTGGCCCCGGCAGGGGCGTAGGCATGCCGGGGGTCATCTCCACCCGGTTCTGTCCGGTTGTGGTAGTAAAAGAGCAGGGCGAAGCCGCGGCCCCAGTGGGTGGTGGTGATCAACTCCATGATGACCTCTACCATCTCCTGGCTGGAGCCAAACACCAACTGGCTGCTGGAGGGCCGGTTGGAGCCGCAGAAACGCGAGGAAAAGGTGAGGAGGTCCGAGATGTAAAGGACGTCGTGGGGGCATGCGTCCACCACAGACTGCTGGGTCTCAGGGCTCACTGACTCTGTGTCCGTGRCTGTGAGGAGCAGAGGGGTCCGAGTGGTGGCCTCGTCTACAACCACAGCCAGGACATGGTCTGGGGCTGATGCTCTGGGGTTAGGGTTCAGGTCAGGGTTGCCTCTGAGGAGAGGAGAGGTGATTGAGTTCATTGCCTTCTCTCCTGGTGCATGGGCCCCTGGTAGGAGGAGGTCTGAGAGGGGCTGTGGGGAGGCACGGTCAGAGGTGGCATCAGAGGTGGACCTTTTAGCAGAGTTGGAGACTTTGGCTATCTCCATCTTGGTGGACTGCTCTTGCACCACCACCTGCATGACTTTGTCGTTTTGGGAGGAGGACCGGGAGGCTGTCGCTGTGACACTCTGAGCCTGAGATACAGTGGCATCTTTATCAGTGATGGGACCCCCAGTTGGGATAGTCGCCCCATCGTTAGCATTGACCTCTTCCAAGTCAGAGATGGCAGCGTACTGGGCGGCGGAGTCGTGACTCTCGAACACGTCAAAGTCAAATATCTCCAGTATGAGCTGGTGGCCGACGGGCACAAAGAACTGCCAGACACAGTGGCTCCCTGAGGAGTAGTTATAGGGGAAACCAGGAGACAGGATGAGGCCTTGGACYTCCACCACATCCACCTTCGCTCCACAGTCAAAGTAGACCTGCAATCACAATATACAGGGGCTTGGTGAGGGGGACGTGAGTGTACGTTAAAATGCTAGCATCTCTAATGATCGACACATACTAGCACTTGTCAAACTTACAGAAAATCTGTGACTTTTTTTGTGTAGAACTTGGAAATACAAATGACGTCTGTCTTTTAAACAAATAACCCAGTTGAGCGGAATTCAGAATGGCTCAAAAGAACAAAAAGCATCCAGACCTGAACTACTCAACCCTCCTGCTCTGCCAGCCAGTATATCAAAGCGGTGGCGGTGCCTTGCATGCCTGTGCTTGGGTAACTCTGGGGAGGGTATTTCTTCAAACACGCTGAGCTGGCTGTAATGCTTCCCAGGTGTGAGGGGTGGACGATTGAGGGGAACCTCAGCCTAGCTAAGCAGAGGCAGATGTGTTTGCTGGGGCCACTGGGCCCCAGAGCTCAGGTCCAGACCTTTGTGGGGGGGGGGTGGTGTGTTTATGAGATTTCCTCTCGGTTCAGGTTCTGGACTGTGGGAACAGAGTGAAGACCCACCTGGGGCTCAACCAGCACCACCAGACAGGTAACAAACCAACCTACCTTCAGGCAACACTAGTACTCTGGCTGGACAGGCTGGGAACACATTTAAAATGCACTCTAGACATGGTGTGTGTGTGTGTGTGTGTGTGTGTGTGTGTGTGTGTGTGTGTGTGTGTGTGTAAAAGGAGCACCAGCACCACTGCGGTCGACCAACGCCAGACAGGCACTTTGATTGCTGCTACATGGACCATCTCATCTCTCTCCATATGAGTGCATTAATCAAAGGCATTCCTTCAGACAGTTTATTTTAACAAGCCAAATCTAGATGTACTTTGCAATCATGACTGTATAAAAGGGGCTGTTGCTAGGTCTGGCCCCAGTACCTCCCTCACCCAACCTTCTTCTGACTGCAACTCAAAGGTGCAACTCAAAGGCCTCTCTATTGCTGATACAGCTGGCATCCTCACAGCCAGGTCAGAGAGAAGAAGGGCAGTATGGGCATACATATCTGTGTGTGTTCTGTACAGTGATGAAACAGGAGTTTTCAAAGCACATGAATGCAATGAAAATATTGAATAAATGTAATTGCTGACATCACCCCAGAGGTGTGATAGTCTTGATCACTTGACCATCATAGCCAATGTATTCTGTGTCATCCATTTCAGACCTACCGCCATTGACAATGAGCAAAAACGACTGAAAAAATAAATTAAAATACTGAGCTACATTGTATGCAAAAAAAAGGAGAAATTATATTATTTTATACAATACAATTGCTTAGAGGAAGAGATTTTGTTTAACAAGCAATATTTGTTTTCCCCAAAAAGGTAGGGATCAAGATTATTGACACCCCTGTTTTCAATAGCTCACCTCGCAAGGATAACGGCCCTGAGCATTTTTCTAAAATGAGTTGGAGAACATATTGGGAGGGATCTTAGACCATTCCACCATACAGAAATCTTCCAGATCCTTGATAGCCTTCGTCTGCYCTTATGGACTGCCCTCTTCAATTCAAACCGACTGTGAAAAGACCCCTGGTGGCATGTCAGGTGGGGTAGGTGTGTGTGTCAGTGCTGTGTGTAAGTTGACAATGCAAACAATTTAGAATTTACAACACATTCATGTTTCTTATAAAAACAAGAAGTGACGCAGTCAGTCTTTCCTCAACTCTTAGCCAAGAGAGACTGGCATGCATAGTTTTTATAAACCCTCTGATTACAATGAAGAGCAAGATGTGCCGCTCTGTTCTAGACAAGCTACAGCTTAACTAGGTCTATATTTGCAGCACTTGACCATATGACTGGACAATAATCAAGATAAGATAAAACTAGAGCCTGCAGGACTTGCTTTGTGGAGTGTGGTGTCAAAAAGCAGAGCATCTCTTTATTATGGACAAACCCATCTTTACAACCATTGAATCTATATGTTTTCACCATGACAGTTTACAATCTAAGGTAACACCAAGGTCTAGAACTTAGGGAATGATTTGTATGAAATACAATGCTGTTAGATTTAGAGATGTTCAGGACCAGTTTATTACTGGCCACCCATTCCAAAACAGAATGCAACTATTTGTTAAGGGTTTCAGTAACTTCCTAACTGTGGTTGCTGATGCGTATATGGTTGAATCATCCGCATACATGGACACACATTTTTTTTTTTAAATGGCAGTGACAGGGCATTGGTAAAAATAGAAAATAGTAGAGGGCCTAGAGAGCTGCCCTGCGGTACACCACACGTTACATGTTTGACAGAGAAGCTTCCATTAAAGAAAACCTTCTGAGTTATATTAGATAGATTGCKATATTGTGGATTCAGTTCCGAGGTTGAAAAGTCATAACACATAAGTTCTCAACAACAGATAATGGTAAATAATATCAAAAGGCTACACTGAAATCTAACAGTACAGCTCCCACAATCTTCTTATTATCAAGTTCTTTCAACCAATCATCAGTCATTTGTGTCCTTGCAGTACATGTTGAGCGCCCTTCTCCATAAGCATGCTGAAAGTCTGTTGTTAATTTGTTTACAGAGAAGTAGCATTGTATTTGGTCAAACACAGTTTGCTAAGAGCTGGCAGCAAGCTGATAGGCCTGCTGTTAGAACCAGTAAAGGCCGCTTTACTACTCTTGGGTAGCGGAATGACTTTGGCTTCCCTCCAGACCTGAAGACAAAAACTTTCCTCTAGGCTCAGATTAAAGATATGACCGATAGGAGTGGCTATAGTCAGCTACCATCCTCAGTAGATTTCCATCTAAGTTGTCAATGCCAGGAGGTTGGTCATTATTGATCGACAACAATAATTTRCCCATCTCTCCCACACTAACTATACAAAATTCTAACTTGCAATACTTTTCTTTCATTATTAGTTTGTTTATACATGAGTATGATGGATTACTGTTCGTTGTTGGCATTTCCTGACTAAGCCTGCCAACTTTGCCAATGAAGTAATCATTAAAATAATTGGCAACATCAAATGTTTGTGATGAATAAGCCATTTGATTTGATGAAAGATGGGAGTTGAATTAGTCTTTCTGCCCATAATATCATTTGAAGTACTCCAAAACAAAATTCCATCACTCTTTAGATCATTGATCTTGGCTTCAGGATACAGTTCTTCTTTTTGTTGAGTTTAATCACATACTTTTTCAATTTCCAGTAATTCAGCCAGTCAGATGTGCAGCCAGACTTATTAGCCACTCCTTTTGCCCCATCTCTTTCAACCATACAGTTTTTCAATTCCTCATCAATCCATGGAGCCTTAACAGTTCTAACAGTCAGTTTCTTAACAGGTGCATGTTTACCAAAAATMTACCATAAATTCATCAGGTGCAGTGCCTGGATGCTCCTTATTAATCACACCAGAGCAACAATTTTTTTAAACATCATTCACATAAGAGTCACAGCAAAATATTTTGTATGATCTCTTATATACTATTTTAGGCCCAGCTTTTGGAACTTTGGCTTTACTGGATAAAGCCACTATATTGTGATCACTGCATCCAATGTGTACAGATACAGCTTAAGAACAAAGTTCTACAGTATTAGTAAACGTGATCAATACATGTGGATGATCTTGTTCTTGTAGTGTTTGTAAACACCCTGGTAGGTTGATTAATACATCAGCACCAGATTACAGGCACTGGTTACAGTGAGAAGCTTCCACTTGAGAGGACAGCTTGATGAAAACTAGTCAATATTCAGGTCCCCAAGAAAGTGGAAAGTAGACATTATCAAGCATTTCACACATTATTTAGATACTGACTGGTAGCACTTGGTGGCCTATAGCAACACCCCAAAATAAAATGCWTTAGATGTGCCAGGTGAACCTGGAACCACAACACTTCAATAACACTTGACATAAGATCTTCTCTAAGCATTACAGGGATATGGGCAGGCCGTCATTGTAAATAATAATTTGTTCTTAACTGACTTGCCTTGCTAAATAAAGGTTAAATAAAATAAACAAATATGGCTCTGAATATATACAGCAACACTTCCCCATAAGCATTCCTGTTTCTTCTATAGATATTATATCCTTGTATTGCTACTGCTGTATCAACAAATGAATTATCTAAGTGAGTCTCAGAACTGGCTAATGTATATACAGTGGCAAGAGGTGTATGTAAACTTCCGACTTCAACTGTATATATATATATATATATATAAATAAAAGAGAGAGAGAGAGAGATATATCTATATATATACATACATACATTTGAAGTCGGAAGTTTACATACACCTTAGCCAAATACATTTAAACTCAGTTTTTCACAATTCCTGACATTTAATCCTAGTAAATATTCCCTGCTTTAGGTCAGTTAGGATCACCACTTAATTTTAAGAATGTGAAATGTCAGAATAATAGTAGAGAGAATTATTTATTTCAGCTTTTATTTCTTTCATCACATTCCCAGTGGGTCAGAAGTTTATTGCCCTGGCCACATCTGCAGTCCTCATGCCTCCTTGCAGCATGCCTAAGGAACGTTCACGCAGATGAGCAAGGACCCTGGGCATCTTTCTTTTGGTGTTTTTCAGTAGAAAGGCATCTTTAGTGTCCTAAGTTTTCAGAATTGTGACCTTAATTGCCTAACGTCTATAAGGTGTTATTGTCTTAGTGGATYTAAGCAATGTCATAGTGGATGTAAGCAATGTCCCCACTTGCTGTGGCAGCTTTCATGGCTTTCCTCTTCTGGCGCACAGCTTCAGGATAGTCCTTGTTGAGGAAGATACATGTTCCTCTCAAGTTCTTGGCTCTTTCCAGAACAGCTGCCTTGTCCTTGAACTTCAGGAACTTGACCACTATTGGCCTGGGCCTGTCACCTGGGCTGGTGGTGGGTTTTCCAGTCCTGTGGGCGCGCTCAACCTCAATCTTCCTGTGGTCCATCTTCAATTTCCCAGAGATCATTTCCCTCACTTTGTCATCAGACTCCTTCCAGGTCTCATGTGGAGATTCTTCAATTCTGTCCACARCCATGTTGTTCCGCCTTGATTGTCCCTCAAGATAATCTGATTTATCCYTCATTGATATCATGGATTCACATACAGAACTGATGTACTCTCTCAATGACTTACAGATTGCTGTCATCTTGACATTCTCCTGTTTAAACTCGTCAAGCTGGGAGAACTGCAAACTGTTCTTCAGGTTCTCMACCTCTGGTCAGGTCGTCGATTCTTCTATTAGTTGACTCCACCAATATTTGGACAAAACACTGGAAGCTATTTTCTTGTTGTAACAACCGCTTGTAGAACAATTTTTGTTTGTTTAAAAAAAATCCTTCACCTGTGATAGAGASACKCCACTGTCCTCAATGGTACTCCCGTCGGCTTTGGTCTTTGTCACGSTAACAACAATAGATTACGCTGTTACTCCTCGCAGTTCCAGACAGGGAAGGACGCAYGGAAGATTGAAAATGCAACAACAAACAGCTGGGGTCTAGACAGCCACAAGCACGGGACAATCCACGGTCCTAGCCACAATGGCCTACCATGTCGTGGTCTGCGTTCAAGCCCTCAAGAAAACACTGCTAGCTTGATAGACAGCTAGTTAGCAGCTAGGCTAGCTCTTAACCTAAGCAACTCCTTAGACCCGGCCTCGGTCGGCAGGATCACTTGACAGAGAAGCGGTCCCAGCAACTGTAATTTAAATGGATTTGGATTTCATGTAATGGAGYTACACAAAATAGTCCAAATTGGTTTAGTGAAATGAAAAAAAATGACTTGTTTAAAAAAATTCTAAAAAATGTTAAACTGAAAAGTGGTGTGTGCTTATGTATTRACCCCCTTTGCTATGAAGCCCCTAAATAAGATCTGGTGCAACCAATTACCACATAATTAGTTAAATAAAGTCTACCTATGAGCAATCTAAGTGTCACATGATCTCAGTATATATATATATATATATATATATACACACACATACACCTTAGCCATATACACCTTAGCCATATATATATACATACATACATACACACACACACACACCTGTTCTGAAAGGCCTCAAAGTCTGCAACACCATTAAGCAAGGGGCACCACCAAGCAAGCGACACCATTTAGACCAAGGAGCTCTCTAAACAGGACAGGGACAAAGTTGTGGAGAAGTACAGATCAGGGTTGGGTTATAAAAAAATATTCGAAACTTTGAACATCCCACGGAGCACCATTAAATCCATTATTTAAAAAATGGAAAGAATATGGCACCACAACAAACCTGCCAAGAGAGGGCTGCCGACCAAAACTCACGGACCAGGCAACGAGGGCATTAATCAGAGAGGCAACAAAGAAGCCAAAGATAACCCTGAAGGAGCTGCAAAGRTCCACAGGGGAGATTGGAATATCTGTCCATAGGACCACTTTAAGCCGTACACTCCACAGAGCTGGGCTTTATGGAAGAGTGGCCAGAAAAAAGCCATTGCTTAAAGAAAAAAATACGCAAACACGWTTGGTGTTTGCCAAAAGGCATGTGGGAGACTCCCCAAACATATGGAAGAAGGTACTCTGGTCAGATGAGACTAAAATTGAGATTTTTGGCCATCAAGGAAAACACTATGTCTGGTGCAAACCCAACACCTCTCATCACCCCGATGAGCAGCATCATGCTGTGGGGATGTTTTTCCAATCGGCAGGGACTTGGAAACTGGTCAGAATTMAAGAAATGATGGATGGCGCTAAATACAGGGAAATCCTTGAGGGAAACCTGTTTGAGTCTTCCAGAGATTTGAGACTGGGACGGAGGTTCACCTTCCAGCACGACAATGACCCTAAGCATACTGCTAAAGCAACACTTGAGTGGTTTAAGGGGAAACATTTAAATGTATTGGAATGGCCTAGTCAAAACTCAGACCTCAGAAGTCAAACTCAGAAGTCAAAACTCAGGCCATCATTGAAGTTGTTTGTGGTGACGTCAAAATGAGGGGTGTTGTACAAAACAAAGTCCCAATCAGAGTATCAAAACCAATGACAGAAAAGTCGGTTTGTATTGGATTTCCATTCTAGAAATTGTTGAGGAGGTACTCCGATCCAGACTCATTATGCGTAGCTTAGCATTTGGCTGGAGCAAAGAGTTTGGGTAGCCAGGCAAGAAGTWTGCTAAATTGCATTGCCACTTGGATTGGAATCAGTGCTTTGGTCAGATGACATGAAAATGGAGCTCTTTGGTCACGCACACACACACACACAACAGTAATGGGTTTGGCATTAACWTGAGAATGTATAAGCAGAACGAACCCCATACCTACTGTAAAATATGGTGTTGGATCTTTGATGTTATGGGGCTATTTTGATTCCACTGGTCAGCTTCTGTTAAAAAATTTAAGATGAACTTAGGTTGTAAACAAATGTTATTGCTGTGGACACAGTACACCGATTGTCATGTTTGGGCAACAAATAACATAAWTGTATTATAATTTATGCATTGGGGAATTTCCATGTAAAAAGCTCCATGAGCATTAACGTGAAGTTCATAGGAGCACATCKCATTTGGTGTCAAATGAAAGCTACGAGTCTGTAGTTCTTAATTAAGGCATATATGCAGAACCTGTCAAATTTTGGACATACTAATTCCAGGGTTTTTCTTTATTTTATTTTTTTTATATACGTTGTAGAATAATACTGAAGACATCAAAACTACGAAATAACACATGTGGAATCATGCCGTAACCCAAAAAGTGTTTTGAGATTCTTCAAAGTAGCCACCCTTTGCCTTGATGACAGGTTTGCACACTCTTGGCATTCTCTTAACCAGCTTCACCTGGAATGCTTTTCCAACAGTCTTAAAGGAGTTCCCATATATGCTGAGCACTTGTTGGCTCAGTGCCTTCGGAAAGTATTCAGACCCCTTGACTTTTTCCACATTTTGTTACGTTACAGCCTTATTCTAAAATGGATTAAATACATATTTTTTCTCAGCAATACACACACACACACACACACACACACACACTCACACACACAATACCACATAATGGCAAAGCAAAAACAGGTTTTTAGAAATGTATAAAAAATATAAATACCTCATTTACATGAGTATTCAGACCCTTTGAGACTCAAAATTGAGCTCAGGTACAGTGTTTCCATTGATCATCCTTAAGATGTTTCGACAACTTGACTGGAGTCCACCTGTGGTAAATTCAGGTGGACTCCATGATTTGAAAAGGCACACACCTGTCTATATAAGGTCCCACAGTTGACAGTGCATGTCAGAGCAAAAACCAAGCCAAGAGGTCGAATGAATTGTTCTTAGAGCTCTGCGACAGGATTGTGTCGAGGCACAGATCTGGGGAAGGATACCAAAACATTTCTGCAGCATTGAAGGTCCCCAAGAACACAGTGGGCTCCATCGTTCTTAAATGGAAGAAGTTTGGAATCACCAAGGCCCCTCCTAGAGCTGTCCGCCCAGCCAAACTGAGCAATTGGGGGAGAAGTGCATTGGTCAGGGAGGTGACCAAGAACCCGAAGGTCACTGACAGAGCTCTAGAGTTCCTCGGTGGAGATGGGAGAACCTTCCAGAAGGACAACCATCTCTGCAGCCCTCCACCAATCAGGTCTTTATGGTAGTGGCCAGACGAAAGCCACCCTTCAGTAAAAGGCACATGACAGCCCGCTTGGAGTTTGCCAAAAGGCACCTAAAGGACTCTGACCATGAGAAACAACATTCTCTGTTTCAGATTGAACTCTTWSMMRTMAATGCCAAGCYTCACATCTGGAGGAAACCTGGCACCATCCCTATGGTGAAGCATGGTGGTGGCAGCATCATGCTGTGGGGATGTTATTCAGCGGCAGGGACTGGGAGACTAGTCAGGGTCGAGGCAAGGATGAACGGAGCAAAGTACAGAGAGATCCTTGATGAAAACCTGCTCCAGAGCGCTCAGGACCTCAGACTGTGGCGAAGGTTCACCTTCCAACAGGACAAAGACCCAAAGCACACTGCCAAGACAACGCAGGAGTASCTTCGGGACAAGTGTTTGAATGTCCTTAACTGYCCCAATCAGAGCCCGTGCTCGAACCCGATCTAACATCTCTGGAGAGACCTGAAAATAGCTGTGCAGCAACGCTCCCCATCCAACCCGACAGATTTTGAGAGGATCTGCAGAGGAACGGGAGAATCTCCCCAAATACAGGTGTGCCAAGCTTGTAGCGTCATACCCAAGAAGACTCGATGCTGTAATCACTGCCAAAGGTGCTTCAACAAAGTACTGAGTAAAGGGTCTGAATACTTATGTAAATGTCATATTTCAGTTGATTTTTAATAAATGAGCAAACATTTGTAAAAACCTGTTTTTCCTTTGTCATCATGGGGTATTGTGTGTAGATTGATGAGAAAAAAAACGATTTAATCAATTGTAGAATAAGGCTGTAACGTAACAAAATGTGGAAAAATCAAGGGGTCTGAATACTTTCCCAATTATACTGTATAATAATAATTATTTTTTTCAAGTCAAGAACTTCCCATTGTTCACCATTCCTCATTTTGTTTGTCTCCCTTGTCCCTCTCCAGTTAATGTCTCCTCTKCAGGCTCTTACTGCCACCTTCCCATGAACCCTCCTCTTTCCATTTACTATAACCAGCCCTCTCACCCACTGAGCACCGACTGACACCGGATGTCCATGAACGTTGAAAAGTAGTTGAAGTTTGGTCAGTCCAAATCTGAACCGAAAATATACTTTTTCACAAGTTTGGATAGCACAGTATAGTAAAGTAGAACACAGTACAATACAGTAAAGAAACAGAGTATAGGTCAGTACAATATAGTACAGTTTAGTACAGCACAGTACAATACAGAAGAGCACATTAAAGTAGAGTACAGTATAATTTACTGAACTATACTCTAATACACTGAACTCTACTGTACTCTACTGTGCTGTACAGTTCAAACTGGTACAGATTTGGTTAGGTCCTGACCAACCAAATGTGGTCTTATTTGGGGGCGGAGCTCAGAATAATAGCAGTGTATAGAATAATACCCAAACATGCAAAGGAGGATATTAAAAAAATGTCTACCTTTGTGTATCTATTCAGGATACATCACCATGAAGAGAATGACATTTCTAATTATGCATTTTTGTATAGTACAGATCAGGGACCCATGATGTCATTCTGTTACCATCATTCTGTTACCGGGTGTTAATCCACTTCATTTACTGTAGTTCAATAACCAAATAGATTTTTTCAATCTCAAGGTTTCATATCATAGCTGACACCCCATTCTTTCTGCAGACATCTTTGAATTTGGAGTAGATATTTAACAGTTTTTGGAAAACGTGGTCACAGAGATTTTCACCTAGTTACCAAACTTTACACCTGCACTGTTCTCGAGTAAATGTGTTCTTGTGAAATGTTCAGTCGCAATTGTTAAAAGTAGTCCTTGTGCATAGATCTGTATGGTTTSTTTAACTGCAATCAATAGTTTTTCTTTGGCACACGTTTAAAGTGAAAAATCTGCATCTCGGCGTCCTTCTGTTAATAATGTGTAATTGCCCATTTGTAAATACAATCTGATAGTGATGGATGCTGATGTAACAGTGATAAATTACAAACGTCATGGTACAGTCAGTACTTTGATGCCCACCTAGTTCTAACAGTGTTGTATGATGGCCTTTCCTTTCTCAGAATGCAGTTTAGCATGAAAGCATTACATCATAGTAAGGTACAAACAAGAAAATGGCCTTAGACCTACTAGGAACTCATGTCGTGAATGCCACAACCACAACACATAATTACACAGATGACATTTGAACTGGTCAA
This sequence comes from Salvelinus sp. IW2-2015, assembly GCF_002910315.2. Taxonomy (NCBI): domain Eukaryota; kingdom Metazoa; phylum Chordata; class Actinopteri; order Salmoniformes; family Salmonidae; genus Salvelinus; species Salvelinus sp. IW2-2015. The sequence continues at coordinate 29,700,437 of NC_036855.1, forward strand.
ATGCCATTCCCGAGAGGTTGCAGAGAGTAAGCCGATTTTCGGTTTTGCTCAACGGTGTTGTGCAATACACTATAGAATGAAGGGAACAGCTTGACAACATGGGGGGGAGGGAGGGGGTGTGTGTGTGTATGTGTGTGTGTGTGTGTGTTTCTGTGACCAAAAAAAGTGACCAAATCCAATTTTCTTTATGCATGATCTTTCTATTCAGTTTGTGGGCTACATATCCATCCCCCATCAGGGAGAGAGAACTGTGTCAAGGAGGGAGAGAGGGTCAGAGACTGTGTCATCTCCATGGCCCTGGCCACAGTAGGACTGGGCTGGCTATCTGGAGGTCTGCCACCCTCACTGTGATGTGATGCACAAGGTAGTCTACACATGAATGGTCTCCAAAGTGCCACAGTGTTTAATGGAAATGGGACATTCTTATAATGCCAAACATCCCAGTTCTGTTACATCACAGACGCAGGCCTCTCCTCTCCACTGGCAGCCAAGGCGGTCATTATTCGAGGAAACCTTTTCTCATGGGACACAATGGGCCACAGTGCCGTTTGGTTGCACCACTTCATGGTGGGATGGGAGATAACATTTTAATGAAGTGAAGCTAATAAGTAGGAGCAGGCAGAAAGTTTACATAAGGCCCTGCTCGTCGGTCATCGTGCCCCAGTTGTGCTATACGGAGATGACTAGACTATCCTTGTACAAAAGTAAAGCACCCAAGCAAATAATTGATTGAAATTACTTGTGCAGTGGAATGTCAAATTAAGCACTGTCATTATTTTGAGGTTTACCATAATTATGTTGTTAAGGAACTTGAATCCTATGTTGGAACTAAAATGCTAATTASCAAAAATGTAGTTTGAACTTAATACAAAAGCCTTCTAAAAGAAACACACTGTATACTGTTTTGCTGCTTGGAATATAAACTTGAAACACAATGTCTTAAAAACTAAATAAAACTCCCTAACTACTGCCTGAAAAAGGGCTGAAGAATTGCCAAAGACTGGCCAACCGAGATGTTTTAATATTTTTATTTCACCTTTATTTAACCAGGTAGGCTAGTTGAGAACAAGTACTCATTTACTGCGACCTGACCAAGATAAYGCAAKGCWGTGCAACACAAACAACAACACAAAGTTACACATGGAATAAACAAACATACAGTCAATAACACAATAATAAATGTWWAAAAAATCGATATACAGTGTGTGCAAATGAGGTAAGATAAGGGAGGCAAGGCAATAAATAGGTCATAGTGGCGAAATAATTACAATTTAGCAATTAAACACTGGAGTGATAGATGTGCAGAAGATGAATGTGCAAGTAGAGACACTGGGGTGCAAAGGAGKAAAAAYAATAACAGTATGGGGATGAGGTAGTTGGATGGGCTATTTACAGATGGGCTATGTACAGGTGCAGTGATCTGTGAGCTGCTCTGACAGCTGGTGCTTAAAGTTAGTGAGGGAGATATGAGTCTCCAGCTTCAGTGATTTTTGCAATTCGTTCCAGTCATTGGCAGCAGAGAACTGGAAGGTAAGGAGGACAAGGGTTTTGGGATGACCAGTGAAATATACCTGCTGGAGCGCGTGCTACGGGTGGGTGCTGCTATGGTGACCAGTGAGCTGAGATAAGGCGGGGCTTTACCTAGCAAAGACTTATAGATGACCTGGAGCCAGTGGGTTTGGCGATGAATATGAAGCGAGGGCCAGCCAACGAGAGCGTACAGGTCGCAGTGGTGGGTAGTATATGAGGCTTTGGTGACAAAATGGATGGCACTGTGATAGACTGCATCCAATTTGCTGAGTAGTGTTGGAGAATATTTTGTAAATGGCATCGCCGAAGTCAAGGACCGGTAGGATAGTCAGTTTTACGAGGGTATGTTTGGCAGCATGAGTGAAGGATGCTTTGTTGCGAAATAGGAAGCCGATTCTAGATTTAATTTTGGATTGGAGATGCTTAATGTGAGTCTGGAAGGAGAGTTTACAGTCTAACCAGACACCTAGATATTTTTTAGATGTCCACAGATTCTAAGTCAGAACCGTCCAGAGTAGTGATGCAGGACGGGCGGGCAGGTGCTGGTAGCGATCGGTTGAAGAGCATTTAGTTTTACTTTCATTTAAGAGCAGTTGGAGGCCACGGAAGGAGACTATGGCATTGAAGCTCGTCTGGAGGTTAGTTAACACAGTGTCCAAAGAAGGGCCAGAAGTATACAGAATGGTATCCTCTGCGTAGAGGTCGATCAGAGAATCATGGACTATCCTCCATGCTCCCGTCCGGCAGGTGGTACCAGTGCATCCAGGCTTAGACCAACAGACTCCTAAACAGCTTCTAGCCCCTGGCCATAAGACTGTTAAATGGCTAACAAATACTGCTCCCCCTCACACCTATGCTGCTGCTAAAATGATTATTCATTTGATTTATTACWACCACTATGCTTCTGTTCATTGATTACCAATAGTATCTACTGTATCTATTTATCCTGCTACTGGTCACTATCACTCCTGTCTACATGTATTACCATTAGTATATTAACATAAGTATTTATATATTCCTGCCACCAGTCACTTTTCAGCCATGTATACATGTATACCTGTCTATCACGCCTACACTGGCACTCGTACACACACACACACACTGAAGGCGTTCGCATGCTTCCCATACGAAACTGTTCGGAACAGTGCGTGCATATATTATGACAACATTTTAGTTCATTTTGGTCTTTGGCAAGGTTTTTTTTCAATAGTGTGCAACTGCAGCCCGGAATTTGGGGCGTTCCAGCATCTGCAGGAATTCCTCCCCTCGAGCATCCCATTTGTTCCTTCATGAATTTGGTACTGACACAGACCCTGTATATAGCTTCCTCTCTTTTTTTCCCYTGTTTTATTTGAAATTGAATACTGCACTGTTGGGTAGGGCTTGCAAGTTAAAGGGCAATTCCGCCACTTTTCAACCTCATATTCATTATCACCAGCGCAAAACCAGTGTCTACATATGTGAAAACAAAGCGCTTATGATCTGTTGTTAAAAGACTTGAGTTAAAGTCCAAAAAAAAAGTGATTTTCAAAACCTGCAACTAGTTTCTAGCCACAGCGAATCTCAGTGTTTGAAAAATCACGGTTTATAAAACGTTTTAACTTTTGATGACGTCATCGGGTAAAACTTACATATGTAGACACTGGTATTGTGCTGGAGATAATGAAAATGAGGTTGAAAAGTGGTGGAGTTGCCCTTTAAGCATTTCACTGTACTTGTGCATGTGACAAATAAAACWTAACTGAAGAGCTTAGAGAAATCTACTATTGCCTAATTGAACCTTAGCAACAGGTTAGTGAGTATACAACTAATATGATGAAACGCCCAGCTAAAATCTTGCAAAACACTGACGCCCAACTTCCCATAGCGCTTGCTGTCGCACACATACTCACTCACTCATTCCCTTCCCTCACTCCTTCACATGCACAAACAACCTCTGACTGGCTCATAAACAGCCAGACGGGCCCCTCAAAAGGGGGCAGGGACTCCCAGAGGCGCTATTTACTGGGAGTAGAAAAGTGACACTGCCCCAAAAGGCTAACGCTTCAGCCGTGTCAACCTCCAGATGATGTGTATAGCCCAGAACTCAGCAGCTCTTCTGTTGCGCTGTCTCGGTCCAATAATTTAGCCACTGTTGRTGGTCAGGTCAGACACTGACAGAAGTCTAGATCAAAGACTGTAGGGTCATTTCTCCAATGGAGCATACTAGATCCGTGTGTCATAGAAGCTAGAAGAGCTACACTACGTGACCAAAATGATGTGGACACCTGCTCGTCAAACATCTCATTACAAATTCATGGGCATTAATATGGAGTTTGTCCCCCCTTTCCCGCTATAACAACCTCCACTCTTCTGGGAAGACTTTCTACTAGATCCCCAAACTGTTGCCACAAAGTTGGAAGCACAGAATTGTCTAGAATATCATTGTATTCTGTAGCGTTAAGATTTCCCTTCACTGGAACTAAGGGGCCTAGCACGAACCATGAAAAACAGCCCCAGACCATTATTCCACCTCCACCAAACTTTACAGTTTGCACTATAGATTGGGGCAGGTAGCGTTCTCCAGGCATCCGCCAAACCCAGAGAACATGTTTCCAATGCTCCAGAGTCCAATGGCAGCAAGCTTTACACCACTCCAGCCAACGCTTGGCATTGGCGCATGGTGATCTTAYGCTTGTGTGCGGCTGCTCAGCCATGGAAACCCATTCCATTAAGCTCCCGACAAACAGATCCTGTGTTGACGTTGCTTCCAGAGACAGTTTGGAACTAAGGTAGTGAGTGTTGCAACCGAGGACAGACAATTCTTACACACTCGGCGGTCCCGTTCTGTGATCTTGTGTGGCCTACCACTTCGTGGCTGAGCCGTTGTTGCTCCTAGACGTTTCCACTTCACAACAACAGCACTTACAGTTSACCGGGGCAGCTCTAGCAGGGCAGAAATTTGACGAACTGACTTGTTGGAAAGGTGGTATCTTATGACGGTGCCATGTTGAAAGTCACTGAGCTCTTCAGTAAGGCCATTCAGTAAGGCCACACTGCCAATGTTTGTCTATGGAGATTGCATGGCTGTGTGCTCGATTTTACACACCTGTCAGCAACGAGTGTGGCTGAAATAGCCAAATCCAATCATTTGAATGGGTGTCCACATACTTTTGTACATATAGTGTATTTTTTAAGAGATGAAAGGATGTCCTTGCACCCAGTGTTGTTTGTCCACAGCTGTGAAAAGGCACTGATACACAAGCCCACGACTTATACAATAAGTATGGTGTGTGTGCATGCGGTTATCCCGTGCCCTCATTCACTCAGGGTGAATTTACAAACAACCGGTTAGCTTCCTGATTGGGCTCTAACTGAAGCTGCCCCCAGTGACCTCAGAGCATAGTCTTCACCGCACAAAATATGGACCTTTACAAACCTCCATCAAGACCAGTCTCTGCTCTGCATGAGACAGTGGAATGCTCAGCATTGTGGTGGTGGTGGACCCTRCAACTCCACATAGATATGTGGCTGGGTGGGCGGGCTGTTGGATGGAGGGGTTCCAGATTTGCGGTGCACACACCAATTAACAGTTTCCCTGGATTTTTCTTCCTCTCTGGATGGAAGGAGGTAACAGTCATTAACTAAGTATGCCTAGCCTAGAAAGTAAAGCATGTGGGCGAAATGCAGTCAGTCAGTGTTATCTGTCACCATGGTGGTTTGGACCAATTAGGAGAAATCATTTCCAGATTTGGAATGTGACCCAGGCAGCGAATGGATGCATCCTAAGTAATTAATCTCTCAGCAGCTGAGCGAGTAGCCCCACCATGCAGGATGACAACAACACACACAGCCAGACCAGCTAGCAGGGCAGGGCAGCTCTCTCCGCCTGGCCCATTCATCTCATTTAAAGTAACAGTATAGGTTATTTACCACCATGCCAACCTCAATGTCTGACCAATATGTGTTTACAGTATGATCTAGTCTCTTTACYGAATTTAAACATTTAGCTAGGCAATGAATTCCTCAGTGGTTCTATTTTTAGGTTGTTCCCTCTTTTAATCAACATGACAATAACCAATGAAATGATTGCAGTATCTTCTAATGTCAAACATGCACTCATTTTTGTAGATGTTAGGGTGGTGGATTTATCAGAGTTGAACCCTTCATTTTGGGGTTGGATGAAATGAATACCAAGCTTGTTTACGCTATTCCAAAAATCAACTTAATACAAAAGAGGACAAGAGGACAAAGACATCATTTAGAGTGCCCCCTCAGGCAGATAATTGCAAAGATAGTGAGCACCCTATGCACACAGAAACTAAAGCTGGGGACGCTGACAATTCAATATACTAAGGGCTTTCGTTYTTCAGTTCTAAGAATTCTGCTGCTCACCCTCACTCAGTCATAGTAGCTGGAGACGAGTCTTGACAGTTCGTAGCCTTATCGATTCTCCTTCCTAGTGTTATAGTAGTGTGTGGTCGTAGCTAATATTTCTTCTAAKATGGCCCAAAGGAGAACTCTGCAATGAGACAGGTAAGCCTTTTATGTAAATGACACCAGACATTGCCATAGACATACAATGACCGTGTGACATTCAACTCATAGTGGAGACAGTAGGCTACAGCAACAAAATACACAGGAAGTGGGAGAGTTATTTTATAGTACTGCAATCTGACTCTGCTGCCAAAGTTGTCAGGAAGGATTTGGTCATTAAAAAGAACGCCTTCTGCCAGACTCTGTTAATCACCTGTAACCACTGAACAGATTAGGGGGGTCTTTCCCAAATTATAACAACTGAACATAATTAAATACCACATTAGCATGGCCCATAGACACTACTTATAACATGGTCATGTTATGGATTCACTAGGTCATGTCTGCCTTCTATTTTATTTACAGTACAGTGGCAGATCAATAGCTTCCTTTTCCCCAGATAAATAGCATAAGTACATGTGCAGTAAGTCAATACTGTAGTGTCCGTTGTTCACATACAGAACACTCAGAAGAGGAGAGCAGATATGACTAAGAATGCCTACAGCATGGATAATCCACTAGATTCAGRCACGGGACCATTTTTTWTTGAGCGGATGGTGAGSYGGCAGGAACAAAATTACAAATAATTTGTAGACTGCAAATTGACAACAAGAAGCCCAAACAGATATATTATTTGACTAAAACGATCACATATATCTCTCTCTCTATTATGTTTTGGAATAGTTTGGAATAGATTTACTAAATTAAAATCACTTTGGAGTTGATTTGCTGGTGTTTTTTTTACAGTCTTTTATGTCCAACAATTTGGATATAAAAGGGGGGCCAAATAAATAGAGTGGATCAGTGTGGCGAATAATTTATGTAATCTTGCGAGATCAGTCTGGTTGTACGAGGCTAGCAGGTTTCTTCCTAGTTTGTAAATTACACTGAATTGAGGATAAACCCTAAGTAGTGTCACCTGGACTGCTGCACCATCATCTCTGCTGCACAACCAGCTGAACACGTTTCAGGTGAGTTACACCTCCAAACCCCACCATAGTGTGGATGTGGAAACCCAATAACCAGGGGGGGGAAAGCCACTGATCACACCATGCAATCCAGTGCCATGTAACACTCCGACAATGAATTGTAAGGGCCGGTTGGGTTACACTTAAATACCACTATACTAAGAACCCCCTCTCTCAGACAAACTGCTGTGTGTTGTGTAGCTACTTGCAGAGAGCAGGGGTAAGGTGTCACTATTCTACAGTATGTACAGGGTGATTCATGAGAGCTATGGTTCAAGAATGAAGACATGAAGTCCATGTCAGTGGACTAAGGCAGGCAAGCAGGCAGGCAGCTTGYGTTGTTTTCACCACAAAGTGAGAGAGTGAGCCGGCAATGTGTTCCAAATGGCACCTTATTCCCTATGTAGTGCACTACTTTTGACCAGAGCCCTTTATAGGCAATTTGGGACAGACAGAGAGAGGAACAGGAGGTGAKCATGCCCTGCTCTCTGCTCTCTCTGTCTGACTATGGCATGCCATTGCCGTTAACCTCTACTAAGGTACAGTCACGTTGAGGATGTGTTTCTCCCCATGGTTGTAAATGTAGCTTTACCAAGGATTGTCACGGATGTTCAAGAAGATGTTCAGTTTTACCCTGAGTGCCCTCACAGTGTTCTACAGGAGAACCATCGAGAGCATACTGTCGGACTGCATCACAGCCTGGTACGGCAACTCCACCACCGCGGATCGCAAGGCTCTTCAGAGGGTGATATATGCAGCCTTTGGGAAAACCATTGGGAAAACACTGCCTGCCCTACAGGACACCTAAAACACCAGGTGTCGCAGGAAGGCCAAGAAGATCATCAGAGACCTCAGCCACCCAAGCCATGCCCTCTTCTCCCCGTTTCAATCACTCAGACGCGGGCAGTACAGGAGCATCATGGCAAAAACTGAGAGCTAATAGTTTCTACCGTCAGACCATCAGGCTGCTGATTAGCCACCACTAGTCAGCTACCTGCTCCCCCCACTACTCTCCCTCATGGACATCCTCAACTCTCACTTATCTTGCCTGCTACTCCCCTTATGGACATTCTTTCTTCTGTTGCTCCACCCACCCCTTCTACTCCCCTTATCGACATGCTCTCTCCTGCACCRCCCCCCCCCCCCRRTCTATGGGCATTTCACCCCCCCCAACAGACTTTACTCTGCCCCCACCCCAATGGCATTCATCACTATTGCAGTTGTTAATATGTATATTATTACTTTTTGTTTTCTATTTCACTCAATGATCAGCCTGCTGCTCACCCTATGGTTATTCTAACCCACCCCCTCAACAGTCTTTACTCTGCATACATCCCAATGGACATTTATTTATTCATAATAAATATCCATCAGCTGTTATTATGTATATAGTGCTATGTCTATTTATATTGTTTTTACCATTTTCAATATTTTATTTCACTGGTCCAGTATGTTGGAGCTCAAAGCCTAAGATTMTCACTSTACCCTGCAATCACCCCTGCAACAATCAGAATCTCTGAACCCTCAGGTCGGTGGACAATCCATCTCTGAAGCRCATGATTCYGGAGGAACAAACTGACCCGCCCAGATTTTTATTTAGCAACTCCCTTTCCGTGCTAATTAAATATTGCGCATATTTATCACTTTTAAAACCCTTTTAGAGTGGATAATTTAMGCATTTTATTGTGATTTTATCCACTTTTACTCCCGCTGATATCTCAACAGTTTAAAGCCTGGATTTTACCCGACCTATTTAAATAACTTTACCCTTTTAAACTKATCTGTCCAGGATGGTGGGCCACTGCAATAGAAGCTGACATTTTAACAACCTAAACGGACMTTTTTATTTCGCTGTAAGTAGACTTTTATTTTTTTCTTCCACACAACTCAATGGAGACACAAACAACATCAAAAATAACCATTCATCCCACTATTCAAATATTACAAACCATTACTCCCCTCCCAGTATCCTGAAGAACAAGTTTCCATCCCCTACATCCWATTTTTTATTTCCCCCTTCCCCCAACCCAAATCCTTTTACCCTAAACCGGGTTCGTATCCTATTCCAAACCCCTCCTCTATTTTATTATTATAATTGTTTTACTTTACTTCTTTATATGTTTAAATCCATTAAAGTTTGTTTTAACCAAATCAAGTTGAGGAAGAAAAAAAATAAGAATTCCACAACCTCCTCCCTCTTGTATCTTGACAAACCTGACCTTCACCAGACAGATACATGGACAAGAGGGATAGAAGAGGGCATTAAGCCCTGAGATATCCCAAAGTTCGTCATTACTCCATATGTTCAGTTCAAACACGTGGCTATAACCTAATATTGATGTATATTTGCAATGTCTTACAGTTGTGAAAAGCTCATATCTGCAATTATGCATTCATTGACAACATGAGCAATGGAAAATCCCATAAAATAATGGCTTATTTACCAGTTACCAACCCAGCATGACTTTGAATTTGGGATTATTAGAATTGGAAGCTTCCTACTGAAATGCATGTCAATAAACTTTTTTGTAGCTTTCGATAAGATTATAGATTATTTAAAAGTATAATGGTATTAGATTTTTACATTTTTTATAATACAATAAAGATTATGTAAAACTATACTCAAACTTCTGTACGTGAGCCCTGTATGCACGGGTGCTGTATTCACTGGTCTATTCTACTACAACACGTTTACAGTGCATTACATCATGTACGTTCACCATAATGACAAATGACCCTGGAAAGGCTATATTATGTCTTTCCCAGTGTGGGTACCAACTACACAACAAGGAAACGTGTTTCATTCTTGCTTACAAGTTTTCTGCCAGTCACTAGAAGCCCYCTGACGGGTGAAACGATTGATTGCGCTTTTTCATGAGGCAAATGAGACTGTAAACAAAGAGCAGCCATGTATTACTTACTTTCTGTGCAACACATCCCGTGACCCATAGTAGATACGCTGTCAAGAACACATGTGCCCAGAACGAGCTGTTGCAGTTCATTTTCCTTATTTCGTCCTTTTCTCCTACGCACACTGAACCGTGACCCGCTCTCGCTCCCACTCTCCATTCACCTGAACTCTCGGGAGCGCGCTTTCATCCTTCGTGGACCCGCATAGAAATCACAGGGGGTTGTACTGAAGCGCCCACAATTTGGCAGTCAGTCTTATTTGTCAACAATCATTTTTGACGAACATAGCTTCCCATGCACCAGCTGTGGGATTAGAAACAGTGACCTACATTTCCTTGTAGTTGGTCAGCTGCAGACCATTGATTTTGGAGTAACTTTATGGTTATGTAGTGATTTAAGAGGAGCAGAGCTCTGCCACCTGTGCCATAAAAGCCCAGGCATCTTGACAGAGGGGTAGTAGTACTTTCAAACAGGCTACACTATTCCCCCCTTTTCTCTAGAAGTGTCCGGAGCACAAACCCAATGTGAACATGTGAAACCTACTCTTGCACTGATGCCACCAATGAAGCAATAGGGGGGGCATCGAAACACAGGGCAAAGAGTGAGCTTGAGCCAGTGTAGGTGTGGGTATAGTGACTTTATGAATGAATTTCTAGCAAATTGAGAGGGGAAAGCTGTAGCGGAGCAGGGCTGAACCAGGGACCTCTGGTTACAGGGCAAATGCACTACCACCTGTGCCATAAAAGCCCACGCCTCTTGGCAGAGGCAATATACCATCATATAGGAAGGCTATGTAGCATATGTAGCATAAATTACTTGACTTATGCAGAGTTGAGAATCCTTTTGTGTAAACTCTGTATGGAGTCAATAAGATTAGCTGATATTCATAGGCATGCTGATTAACAGTYCTGTAGACCTATAGAACAAAATACTCACTAAACCGTTAATCATATTGTTTGTCTGACTTTAACAGCGTTAAGGGCAAATTAGGAGAAAATAGCATCTGTTGTCTGCCCTGTCAATGTTAATTCATCATTCCTTGACAGTGGCGATTTTAGCATGTCAATCTTGGTGGGGAAAAACTCAACAACAACATGTAGATGCATGCCAGACCATGTTTGTATGCGGCTTTATTAACTTAATGATTATTTTTTTYAATGTTKATTGTTTGCGAACTGATATGTGACACACGTATTAATGCAAAAATAACATGCAAAACAGGCATCAACAAAAAATATATATATATTTTCTTTAGCTAAACCGGTGGGGCTTTCCCTGAATGACGGGACACCACTGTTCCATGAGCATGCTCACTCATAAGCATGTCAGCGAGTATATGGGACAGTCTTGTGGTGAAACAAGATTCGGCACATTTCTTGTTGACTACATGTGCAGGCCAGAGGAATCCTTATGCAGCCTCCCTATTCAGAGTATTGCTACCTCTGCCAAGAGGTCTGGACCTTTATGGCACAGGTGAAAATGTGCTTGTACTACACTGAAGGGTTGCTGGTTCAAGCTCCTCTCTGACTGTTCCTTCTCAATTGCCACATTTATCTCCTATCTGAGATCATTAGACAGTCAGTAATCAAATTCAGTAATCAGTACCTATTCAACGCTGAAAAGGTGTTGTAGACTGTATTCCTAACTACACTAAAATAGACTTCTATTCATGTCATTGGAGAGATATTTTTGCAAATGGATATAATAATAGGCAATGCATATGTGTATTTGTCACTAGCTGTGTAATCATTGATATTCATGACACCTTAAATCTACTGATCTTTTCTTGCCACATGGTATAAGCAACTGATTAGAACTTTGATCWGTGTAATTTGTCTTCAGTTGAGTGCTGAGTAGTTAGAAACAATCCTCATCTTTAATGACAAGGCATTATCTAATCACACCCTATTTTGCATAGAGAGACATCATAATGACAGTAAAACATCCGCATGGTAATACACACTGTAACCTTTATATATTATGGMGATACAGAATTAAATAAACGTTTTTCCCAACAACATTTTGTTACAGTTTTGACAAAACTAGAAAAAATGTCTGATAAAAAGGGCGCAGTTTTACTCCACGACCGCCAGAGGGAGTAAATGTTTTTTCTATTCATTACAAAGGGGCGGGGTCTTACACCCACAACGCCCCGCGCGAGACAAAACGTCATTGGTGTCCGTTCATTATTACTGTTCGGCCAGCAACTGGTCTGGCATTTTTATCTTTAKATCTAGCTCATTTCCAAGCATAGGCTTATAATGTATACATTATTATGTAGAGAAAAATAACAATAATTAATATATAATTCTCAAAGAGAGAATTATTTAATTAGTGTTTACTAGACATCAAGTCACAAAACGATGTTATGTATCCTGATGTCAAGTATCCTAAATGGCATCCATTTAGCCACGTAGAAGCAGAACGAAAAGTCGTCTGAAAAAGGTTGGCTTGTAAACATTTTCCGTGCATTTCAACCATTGTCATGTCAATTTTTATGTATATATATATATATATATATATTATGGTTATTTATTAAACATTTTCACAATTTCACGTTGTGCGTTGATATATAAATTACACAACTTGTACCGGTGTGAAAATCGGGACATACTAGAATAATTCTAGCCCCATAAACTTTGCAGGATGACAACACACAGTTAATGCAAATATTTGTATAACTAAAGTAACGTTATGGTACTGATGTGTTAACTAACTAGCTAACTTGCAAGCGTAGGCTGTCTTTGCTTGACAGGTTYGTAAAGACAACTAACTTAGCTACCTTGCTTGTTACTGATTCCAATCAAATGTATTGGTCGCATACACGTTTAGCAGATYTTATTGCGGGTGTAGTGAAATGCATGTCGTTTGTAAAGCCCAGCCATCTTCATAACAGACACATTTGTTACTTACAATATTCAAAGGCCTAACGTTAGCTATATTTAGTAACTCAATCCACTTAACGTTAGTTAGCTAGACAGCTTTAGCTATTGCAGTTAGTGGAGTTGTTCCTCCCAACCACAATCTCCCAGTTGGTCAGAACATTTGACCAAATCTATTGTAAATAATGTACTATATCAATACATTTGCAATGTTATTATTGCAGACCACGCCCACTTTTTTATTTTCGCTACATCCACACCACGCCATCAGCGTGGCAAATCCTTTCAGATGACGGCTAATTTGCATTTAGATTACTCTTTCTTTGATCAGACTAAATACGTTATGATGCTCATACTACTTAAATATTAACTAACTAAACCTTTCATTTTCAGGGGAGACCATTGTTTTGGGTTGTSCTTCCTTGGACGCATGAATTGTATTCAACCTTTTCAACTGAACAAACGGGAAGAAAATGTTTTGAAAGGATTATAGCGTCTCTCTTCCATGGGCTCCAGTGTAACACCATTTGATTCTGTATGTAAATTGTAAACCACAAAGCAGCCGTTGCTGAGATGGAGACAACCAATGGAGAAAACCATCAACTAGACCTGATACCGCAGTCCAAAGAGGATGGTGCTGATCCTGTGGGGAATGATGCTCAGCTACTGAAGAAAGGAGGGCAGGAGAAGCCGACAACATCGAGGGATGTTGTTAATGGTAAGTGTTAGTTAATTAGTTAATACCCTAGCCTGCCCCTCAAATGATAGGATTTTATTAGCTTTATTTTTTTTATATATATAGGCATTCTAGGCAACCTGACTCTGACCTAATTCTAACTGATTTAATGATTCCATCCACTCTCATCATCAAACAATGGAGTGTGTTCTTCCTCAACCAGTTAATTGTAGGAGAACAATTKATTTCAAAAGTTAATAGGAAAGCATAACTGAATGCTTGTATTATTTTCACAGGACATAATTCTGAAAACATTGTTGTTGTTGAAGGGAATCTGCTGTAACATATAAGGAGCTCCTTATATGGAGGCAATTCCTATGTCTTCTACCAGTATTCTTTCCCAACTATGCATGACATGCTTGTGTGKGACCTCCCATCGCTTTMCCGCCTCAGGCCATCTGCCCCTCCCTGCTACATCTCTTTTTGTACTTGCATGGGGAACTGCAGTACTGTCTGGACAGAGATCTGAGCCTCATAACTCATCTACAATCCACTGTCACTTCGCAGTCACCTCAACTGCACTAAGGCTTATTTGCATGCTGTCGTTATTCCTACACATCTCACCTTCAATACAAATTGTTTGGCTATCTTGACACATGTAAAATGAATKATATCAAACTGCCACTTTCAGTTCCTAAAGCGCTAGTCTGGCTTGACAACAAAGCTTGTTTGACCGGTTTCCTGTGAAAGCCACAATAMACTTTGTCATGCAAAGGAGCCTTGCCTCCAAGTCCTTTCCTTTTTTTAAATTTCAAGTATGTCACAATCGTCTCTCATTGTGTGGTGAAATACAAACTGGATGGATGGATGCCGTAAATGACCTACTATAGTGACACACTCCACTGTCAACCCCCAACTCACCCCACTCCCTTGTTGCAGGATCTTTCAAAGCAGACGTGGTGCCTAATGGAGAACAAGTGGCACAGGGCCCGGAGCCAGGCGCTGAAGGGGACGGCCGTCCAAATGGCCCCCTCCTGCCTCCGTCGCCCCCTGCTGCTCAAGGCACCAGCCCCACCGTCAGCCCCCAGTCCAAAGAGCCATCCCAAGGTGTGGCCGCTTTCCCACCACCCATGCTAGAGAAGTCTGAGGGAACTAGTGCTGAGGGCCCTGTTCACAAGGGCGACGCATTGCAGTCGCTCAGACTGAGTATGCCTATGCAGGAGACTGAATTGTGTAAGCATACTGTAACCTGTTCTTGCATTGAGTGCCCCCCCCCCCTTTTGCTCTGGGATGTTGCTTCAGAGGTTGACTTGTTGACTTAGGCCTACCMCCATACCCTAATTTAATTCCCTTGCCTGTGCTTACTACACTCCCATAAAATAGCTAGATCGAGAGAGTATCTGTTTGGTGGTTTGAGCCTGCTTACTTTGTGCAATGCCAGTGGTCCCGTGTGGCTCAGTTGGTAGAGCATGGCGCTTGCAACGCCAGGGTTGTGGATTCATTCCCCACGGGGGGACCAGGATGAATATGTATGAACTTTCCAATTTGTAAGTCGCTCTGGATAAGAGCGTCTGCTAAATGACTTAAATGTAAATGTAAATGCCAGTGGTCATTTAATTGCTTGATTTGGGTCTTGGTGCTTCTCTTGGTAGTGGCTGTATTTMAACTAATCCTTTACTTGTGGTCTGTGGTGAATGTTGTTTTGGATGATGGCCTAGGCTTACAGGTACCATGATATGCAAAGTATTTTAAGTTTATTGGTTATATTACAGAATATGTCTCATTTTGCCTGAAGACCTTTTTTTTTACTGTGAGCCACCAGGCTAACCACTCCCACATATAATGTTTACAGTGTCACATACATAAACTCGTTTAGAGTGTCACATTCTTGGTTTTGTTCCGTTCATGGTGCACTCTGCTCTAAGTGATGCTGCAATCCGGAAGTCCTCATGCTAACTTCTAAGTTGCACTGATTTGACACCTGTTGGTTGGTCTTCAGCACACCTGGCCAATTGCAGTCAGAGCATCATCAATCAGGCATATCACCAACTGTCTGCAAACTAACTAACCAAAAAAGCTAAAAAACTAAATACGTTTGGATACTAAACTATTTTGTGTGTCACATTTMACTAACATTAATGTAATAACTAAGCGACTGGCTAATATATGGGATTGATTTGAGTCTTACTCATTTGGCTTTGTAAGTACTAGGTTACATGCAGTTTCACTTGGTGGTAACTAACCATGGTGGATGGAAAACAATGTCATACAAGCACTCTCATTTCTTACATAAAAAGGGCTCTAAACTGAGCGACAAAGTAGTTGTAGCACACATTTCCTTCTAAAATGTATTGTATGCTTGTATGACAATGTCCTAGTTATTGTTAGCATATTCTGTGTTGTATGGTGGTGCAGTTAGGCCCTTCTATTTCTTGTGTTAAACTTGCTCTTCCTGTAGCTGTCAAAGAGCAATCATTGGAGATGGAGAATGAGGAGAAGATTCGCCATGATGCTCGGCGACGCCTGGAGGAGCAGCTCAAACAGTACAGGGTGCAGAGGCACAAGGAGACGGTGAGTGTGTGTGTGTGTGAACCGCGTCAGTCACCAGTCAGACATTAATCTGGATAAAGCTGTCAGTTGCAAGCTTTACAGAGTAGAATTGAAGCAGAAGTGTTTCCCCTAGCATTATTTTGGCATGGCAGGCCTTCTTGCCTAGTTTTGTTGCTATCCACTACCTACAGTATAGTATAAAAATTATCTTCTGTTAGTTRCAGTTGAAGGGTCTGATGTTTGCAGCCCTGAATGTTTCTTCTTTGTGCCCATACAAGAAAACAAGCTAGGGGAAAACAAGCTAGGGGAAACACTGGTCTGAAGTAGACTACATCCTCTGCTCATGCTACCCTCTCTCCTCATCCAGTCCCACCGCTCTACCTTAAAGAGCCGCACTGGATTCAGCACTCTGGACCCAGACCTCATGATGCACCCAGAGGCTCTCCCCCGGGCCAACACCACCTCCATGACCACAGAGTACTCCTTCCTGCGGACCAGCGTCCCCCGAGGCCCAAAGCTGGGCAGCCTGGGCATCCCCCCAGCCAAGGAGAGGAAGTCACGGTCAGCCCGCCCCAGCAAGATCCACTCCCTGGCCGACTACAAGACTCCCGAGCCAGCAGGGGGCAGTAGTGGTGGAGGTGGGGTCAGAACTTCTGCAGACTCCTCCATGGGCTCCTTGGGGTCCAACTTGAGCTCTGTGTCCACCCTGTCAGAGGGCAGCATGAGGTCAGAGGTCAGCTCCATGGAGACGACCTCTTCGGAGGCCCCGCTGGGGTCGTCAATGTCTTTCCAGGACATCTCGGAGGTGGACGCCGGCAGCGAGTCAGGGATGGGGTCGAGGCCCGGTGGGGATGGGAACGARAGCGACAGCTCGACCTACAGCAGCGTGTCCACCTCCACCAGGGGCACTGGGACCTACGGCATGCTGGCCGCAGCAGTGGGCAGGCAGAGGGGCGGGAACTACACAGTGGAGGGTAGGGAGATTGCCCCAGAGGCTATGGGAAACTTCCCCTCACTGCAAGAGGTTCTGCAGGCTGCCAGTGATGAGCAGCACCTGCTGGAGTTGGAGCAGGACAGAGAGGGCACCGGAGAACCACGCAGCCGCAGGGACAGCTTCTCCAGCAGGTAGGCCACACCATCATCAGCACAACACTTCTGTAATGACACATAGCAACACAAACTGACTGGTGTAGTACTAGTGAATAACATCAGCACATTGCGGTTGCAGACAGGAAATAAGCAGGAACACTAGTCTACRTTAGATCATTGCTGTTATACATCGAATCCGCATGTACACTGGTTTATGTTTGCTTACTTTTCCAATCATAATTTACCATGGATTGTTCTAGAATGCCCCAGTCAATTGCACTTGCAAGATTTATGCTTATATTGTTTAATTGCTTGTTTCCTGCAGTGTGTCATTAGAGAGCTCTGTGATGGGACATGATGAAATGCTCCAGGTTCTGAAGGAGAAGATGAGACTGGAGGGTCAGCTAGAGTCTCTGTKTTCTGAGGCCAACCAGGTATAACTAAAATGTAGTAAGGACTTCACTGTCTTCAATGGCTAACACTTTAAACATAGGATCAACTAAGGTAATTWACACCTTACATGTTCAGACTTACCGTCACTAGAATAGCTAGGCTAGCACCCTACAATTCCTCCCTCTCCTCTCCAGGCTCTGAAAGAGAAGACTGAGCTCCAGGCCCAGCTGGCTACAGTCAACGCCCAGCTGCGGGACCAGGTGGAGCAGGCCCAGGCCAGCCAGGAGAAACAGAGCTCCCTCAACAAGGAGGTCTCCACCCTGCGCCAGAGCTGCTCCCAGCTGGAGAGGGCCATGTTGGAGCTGCAGGGCAACCTAGAGCGCAAGAACGCCGGCCTTTCCTCACTGTGCAAGGACCTGCAGGTAGCCGAGGAGCAGTACCAGAGGCTCATGGGGAAAGTGGAGGAGATGCAGCAGAACGTGACCTCCAGGGACAACGCTGGTAAATTGGATGGATGGAGAGCCCAGTTTTGGCATCATGCTTTTAAAACGATCATCTCCTCACAACATGCTCCASACAATAATACTAATGAAATTCGATGCGTCACTTATTATCGTGCTAAGTACAAACCGCTTTGTGAATGATTTGTTTTGGTGTTGTCCTTCTGCAGTCCAAGAGTTGCGTCAGCAGATGGGTGGACTCCATACTCAGCTCCAGCAGGTCCAACTAGAGCGCAGCACCTTGCAGAGCCGGCTGAAGACCTCCCAGGCCGAGATTGACTCACTGCAGCAGGTCCGCCAATGGTACCAGCAGCAGCTAGCGCTGGCACAGGAGGCTAGGGTCCGGCTCCAGGGTGAAGTGGCCAACATGCAGGTAAGTCTATCTGTGGCAAGGGCTCCTCCTTCTACTGAATTGATGTGTTGCAGAGTTGACGTGTTATGAAATTGATGTGGTACGGAGTTGATATGCTGTTTGACTGAGTTGACATGTTTTTTTCCCCCAGGCTGGGCAGATGACCCAGATTGGTGTCATGGAGCACCTAAAGCTGGAGAATGTGACTCTGTCCCACCAGCTGACAGAAACCCAGCATCGCTCCATCAAAGAGAAGGAGCGCATCGCCGTACAGCTGCAGAGTATTGAGGTCTGTCTCCTTGGAAATGAGGAAATATGACATGTTATGTGATTGGTGTTAGTTATATTGTGTTATGTGATTATTAAACATTTTACTGAAAAATAATATAKGATTTACTGGTAAAAGAAAATATGAGAAGTTAGATTTGAGGTTATTAAGCAGTGTGTGATCTGACCTCTGTCCTTCCTTTGGCCGTAGACTGACATGATGACCCAGGAGGCTGCCTACCAGCAGATCCAGGATGCCAAGAACATGGTGGAGGACGACCTCCAGCACAAGCTAGACGAGTTTGAGGAGGAGCGAGAGCACTTACACAAACTGGCCAACACAGCCAGCTCTCTGGAGAGGGAACTAGAGCAGGTAAAGAACTAATTGTGGGTTTATGAAAACACTTATGACAACCTTTGTATTGTTCAAAATGAATGGTATTTGATAGTCTGGGGCAGTGGTCTAATATCAATGAAAGGTGGGGCTTTTACGCACATCCAAAATAATATKAGGAGCTAGACAAAAACAAGGTCCAATACTTTGAGGAAAACTGAATGTCCGCTCACTGGTTTGCTATTTTGCAGCAACAGTTGCCTAATGTAACCCCTCTCTGCGTCCCCCACAGATGAAGTTGACCCTATCGCAGAAGGACCTGCAGCTGGAGGCCCTCCAGAAAGACCACCTAGAGCTGATGAGACAGCTGACAGCCACTCAGGAGAGCCTTCACACCAAAGAGCAGTCCATCAACCAGCTAGAGGCCCGCTACCTAGAGCTAGAGGCCACTCTGGCAGAGCTGCAGACAGAGACCAACACCAAAGACGAGAACATCCAGTATCTACAGAATCAGAAGATTGTGCTGGAGGTGGCCCTCCAGGCTGCCAGGGCTGACAAAAGTCAGCTGGACGAGGGGGCCGAGAGGCTGGGGGAGGAGGTGCTGGTGTCCTCGTACCTCCTGGATCAGCTCAGGCAGGAGGTCCAGGTCAAAGCCTCACAGGTGAGAAACAAACCGCCGTCGAGCCAATGGGTCCCATCACACACAACCCTACTATGGCTGTTGAGCAACCATGTTTGAGCTTAGAATGTTAACACCTTCTCCTTTTTCTTTTTAGATTGAAACTCTGCAGCAGGAAAACGGCACCCTGAAGAAACAAGCTCAGAAATTGAAAGAGCAGTTCATGCAGCAAAAGGTGCTTGTTTGTTTGGCTTTGGGAGGATTGTTTACACACACACACACACACACACATTCACACACAGGATTAATCTCTTCACACCTCTTCCTGTTCCCCACCCATCAGGTGATGGTGGAGGCCTATCGGCGGGACGCCGGCTCCAAGGAGCAGCTGATCAGCGAGCTGAAGTCGACTAAGAAGCGTCTGGTGTCGGAGGTGAAGGGGCTGAAGCAGGAGCTGCTGGAGGCCCAGGGGCAGAAGCAGAAGGCTGAGCTGGAGCAGAGCCGGCTGCAGAAGGAGGTGGTCCGGGTCTCGCAGCAGATGAACAGCCTGGAGAACCACTTGCAGTCCGTGCAGACCGAGAGGGATCASCTGGAGACACAGATCCAGGTACAGAATGCCTCCCTAGAAGTTTTAGGTTTTTTCTAGGATTTCCTAAAGGTTTTTTTCTTCCATGACAGTACTTGCATTACATATCCCATTGCCTTATCCGGCTATCTTTGATAGGCATTTGATAATAATCAGTGTGCGTTTGATGTCCCTCCACAGTCCCTGCAGTTTGACCAGAGTCAGCTAGCAGCAGTGACGGAGGAGAATGAGGGCCTGAAGAAACAGGTGGAGCAGATGCAGTCGGAAGCCAAGAAGTGAGTCACAACATTTCTAAAGGCAGACTGACTTCTGGAACTAGCCTGGTTACCATAGTAATGGCCCAACAAGATTCATTATGAATCTCTATAAATGGTATAAGTAAACTCGGCTAAAAAAGAAACGTCCTTTCACTGTCAATTGCGTTTATTTTCAGCAAACTTAACATGTGTAAATATTGGTATGAACATAACAAGATTCAACAACTGAGACATAAACTGAACAAGTTCCACAGACATGTACTAACAGAAATTGAATAATGTGTCCCTGAACAAATGAGTGGTCAAAATCAAAAGTAACAGTCAATGCAGCTGGTGGCCACACCAGATACTAAGTACTGCAGTGCATCTCCTCCTCATGGACTGCACCATATTTGCCACCAAACGTCCCTTTTTCAGGACCCTGTCTTCCAAAGATAATTCGTAAAAACCCAAATAACTTCACAGATCTTCATTGTAAAGAGTTTAAACACTGTTTCCCATGCTTGTTCAGTGAACCATAAACAATTAATGAACATGCACCTGTGGAACGGTCGTTAAGACACTAACAGCTTACAGACGGTAGGCAATTAAGGTCACAGTTCTGAAAACTTGGGACACTAAAGAGGCCTTTCTACTGACTCTGAAAAACACCAAAAGAAAGATGCCCAGGGCTGGTGGCATTGTCATGCTGGAGGGTCATGTCAGGATGAGCCTGTAGGAAGGGTACCACACGAGGGAGGAGGATGTCACACAGCATTGAGGTTTCCTGCAATGACGACAAGCTCAGTCCGATGATGCTGTGACACACCGCCCCAGACCATGACGGACCCTCCACCTCCAAATCGATTCCGCTCCAGAGTACAGGCCTCAGTGTAACGCTCATTCCTTCGATGATAAACGCGAATCCGACCATCACCCRTGGTGAGACAAAACCGCGACTCGTCAGGGAAGAGCACTTTTTGCCAGTACTGTCTGGTCCAGCGACGGTGGGTTTGTGCCCATAGGAGGCGTTGTTGCCGGTGATGTCTGGTGAGGACCTGCCTTACAATAGGCCTACAAGCTCTCAGTCCAGCCTCTCTCAGCCTATTGCGGACAGTCTGAGCACAGGATGTTGTTGCCATCCTGTACCTGTCCCGCAGGTGTGATGTTCGGATGTACCGATCCTGTGCAGGTGTTGTTACACATGGTCTGCCACTGCGAGGACGATCAGATGTCCGTCCTGTCTCCCTGTAGCACTGTCTTAGGAGTCTCACAGTACGGACATTGCAATTTATTGCCCTGGCCACATCTGCAGTCCTCATGCTTCCTTGCAGCATGCCTAAGCCACGTTCACGCAGATGAGCAGGGACCCTGGGCATCTTTCTTTTGGTGTTTTTCAGAGTCAGTAGAAAGGCCTCTTTAGTGTCCCAAGTTTTCAGAACTGTGACCTTAATTGCCAACCGTCTGTAAGCTGTTAGTGTCTTAACAACCATTCCACAGGTGCATGTTCATTAATTGTTTATGGTTCACTGAACAAGCATGGGAAARAGTGTTTAAACTCTTTACAATGAAGATCTGTGAAGTTATTCGGATTTTTACGAATTATCTTTGGAAGACAGGGTCCTGAAAAAGGGACGTTTCTTTTTTTGCTGAGTTTATATGAACGGGAATAACTATCTCTCTCAATCTCTTTTAGTCAGATTGCTTAGATGTGCACTACTGTTGATGTGTCTAATTGTCTTGTTTTCCTCTCTCAGGGCCATCTCAGAGCAGAAGGTGAGAATGAAGCGGCTGGGGACCGATTTGACCAGCGCGCAGAAGGAGATGAAGGCCAAGCACAAGGCCTATGAGAACGCAGTGGGCATCCTGAGTCGCAGGCTCCAGGAAGCCCTGGCAGACAAGGAGACCACAGAGGCAGAGCTGGTCAAAGTCAAGGCCCAGGTCTCAGATGGAGGCAACAACCAGGCCCTGCAGGTACATATAGTACTACCCTGATAAGGGRCCAGTGTTTTTCCTGATCAAATGACTTAACTAGGAACTAGGGTCCAGAGTTTGTTTCTGATCACATCATGTGGCAATACTCATAATATAAGATTTCAGCACATCTTTAGCTGTGGTGATATTTCTATAGCCTAAACCTATACTTGTTCCAGGATAAAATTGAGGTTCTGCAGAGTGAGCTCCAGGCTATGAGCCACAGCAAGGCCATGCTGGAGAAAGAGCTTCAGGAGGTAATTTCCCTCACCAGCACTGAGCTGGAGGAGTACCAGGAGAAAGTAATGGAGCTTGAGGATGAGGTGAGMGGTTGTCTTACCTACAATGTAGGATCTTAATTTGATCACCATTTTGCTGGAGAACGTTCCTGCAGGAAATTTAAAAGTTGTAAAATATTTTCTTGTAGCGATTACTTTTTGTCAATGAATGTCCAATGGAAATGTGTGTTTTGCTATGCTATCCCAACCCCTTTGAAAATTACTCGCAGCCAATGGTATAAGTGCTTCTCAAAGGTTTGATTGTAAAATCGTATATCTTTGTCATCCACAGCTGCAGGAGGCACGATGCTTCAAAAGGCGGATTAGGAGGCTGGAAGACGCCAACAAGAAGCTGTCCCTGGAGCTGGAACATGAGAAAGGGAAGTTGACAGGACTAGGGCAGTCCCACAATGCACTGCGGGAACATTCCAATATTCTGGAGACCGCCCTAGCRAAGAGAGAGGCAGACCTGGTCCAGCTCAACCTCCAGGTAAAAGMCTTCAATGTTACATTCTCAGTTACTACTATCACTGATCAATTAAATGACTAAACCCATACGATAACARCATTGATGGTTGCCCTTTTTCATTAAAAAGCTAACAGAAAATATTGTTTTATTCTATTCTCCTCCTTGCCCTTATCCACAGGTGCAAGCCGTACTAAAACGCAAAGAGGAGGAAGACCAGCAGATGAACCAGCTGGTCCAGACWCTACAGGTCGCCTTGGAGAAGGAAAAGACCAAAGTCAAGGACCTGAAAGAGCAGGTAAAGACTCCCAACCCAACAGTCATAATCTGTTGTCATTAACACATTACATACACATACAACCCTCCATGAAGGAGACAAACTGGCCCAGCCACAACATAGTCTTGTYTTGTCATTAACACATTGTAACATACTGTAATGGACTGGAGACAGACTGTAAATGTGTGTTGTGCACTAGGTGGCAGCAGCCAAGGCGGAGGCTGCCCACAACAGGCGGCACTACCGSGCAGCCATGCTGGAGCTGTGTGAGATCAAGAAGGACCTGCAGGCCAAAGAGGAGCTGGTCAAAGCCCTGCACAGRGAGGCACACAAACTACAGTGAGTCTAAATGTGCACTTTATAGTTTAGTGAATAAGACCTGCAATGATGCTGTGTTTAACAGATAGAGAAGATTTTGATTACKCTATGAGTTGATGGAATCGTTAGGGAATGCTCTGTCCTTGAATTTTAGGGAATAACCCCATCTAACTCAACATAATAATTTTCTTTTGATCTAATGTGTCCCCTTTATTTTAACATTGTCTTACCCTAATATAATTTCCTTCCCCTCCATAGGGCTCAGGATGAAAAACACTCTCAGGAGGTCTCCAGGTTCCAGGAGGAGCTGTCAGAGGCCCACTCCCAGCTCCAGATCCTCCAGAAACAGCTGGATGAGCAGTTCAGCAAGCAGCCTCTAACCAACCAGGAGGTAACTAGCTATACCACACCACGCTATACAATAGGCACAACCATGGTCGTGTTCAGTAGGGAGAAAAAYTTCAGAACTTTTCCAATGAGAACACACTTTTGTTTTGCTACAGTGTGCCCTACTGAACACAACCCAGGACTGAATGGGGAAGTAGTTTGTTGAAAGTGACATCGGTCAATGACTCTTGGCTGTGTTCTCTCCCCTAGGTGGAGGATTTGAAGTGGGAGGTGGAGCAGAGGCAGAGGGAAATRGAGGCCCAGAGACAGCAGCTGGAGATGGTGGAGCAGTGCAGCCAGAGGGAGCTGGACAGCCTGCAGACAGCTCTACAGGTACACACACACAGATCAAATCAGATTGTATTGGTCTCATACACATATTTAGCAGATGTTATTGCAGGTGTAGCGAAATGCTTYTGTTCCTAGCTCCAACAGTGCAGTAGTATCTAACAATTCACAACAATACACACAAATCTAAAAGTAAAAGAATGGAATTAAGTTCCCGAGTGGCGCAGTGGTCTAAGGCACTGCYTRGCAGTGCTAGAGGCGTCACTACAGATCCGGGTTCGATCCCGGGCTGTGTCGCAGGCGGCTGCGACCGGGAGACCTATGAGGTGGCGCACAATTGGCCCAGCGTCGTCCGGGTTAGGGGAGGGTTTGGCCGGCTGGGATGTCTTTGTCCCATCGCGTCCTCGCGACTCCTTGTGGCGGCCGGGCGCATGCACGCTGACACCAGCTGTACAGTGTTTCCTCCAAAACATTGGTGCGGCTGGGTTGTGTTTCGGAGGACGTATGGCTCTCGACCTAAGCCTCTCCTGAGTCCGTACAGGAGTTGCAGCGATGGGATGAGACAAACTACCAATTGGATATCATGAAATTGGGGAGATTTTTTAAAAATATATCAATATTAGGATGAGCAATGTCTGTGGCATTGACTAAAATACAGTATATACATATGAAAGGTGTAAAGCAGTATGTAAACATTATTAAAGTGACTAGTGTTCCATTTAAAGTGACCAGTGATTCCATGTCTATGTACATAGGTCAGCAGCCTCTAAGGTGCAGGGTTGAGTAACCAGGAGGTAGCCGGCTAGATGGGAACATGCACGCACACCCAACAGGGTAGTGAGGACATACAGTTGAAGTCGGAAGTTTACATACACTTAGGTTGGAGTCATTAAAACTCGTTTTTCAACCACTCCACAAATTTCTTGTTAACAAACTATAGTTTTGGCAAGTCGGTAGGACATCTACTTTGTGCATGACCAACTAATTTTTCCAACAATTGTTTACAGACAAATTATTCACTTAACTGTATTACAATTTCACCAATGGGTAAGAAGTTAACATACACTAAGTTGACTGTGCCTTTTAAACAGCTTGAACATTCCAGAAAATTGTGTCAGGCTTTCGAAGCTTCTGATATTCTAATTTGACATTATTTGAGGTCAATTGGAGGTTGTACCAGTGGATGTATTTCACAGGCCCTACCTTCAACTCAAGTTGCCTCTATTGCTTGACATCATGAAAATCTAAAGAATCAGCCAAAGACTCAGGAGAAGTTTGTAGACCTCACAAAGTCTGCTTCGATCCTTGGGAGCAATTTCCAACGCCTGAGGTCCACGTTCATCTGTACAAAGCATAAGTAACGCAAGTATAACCACAATGACCACGCAGCCTCATACCGCTCAGGAAGAACGCGTTCTGTCTCCTAGGATAACGTACTTTGGGCGAAAAGTGCAATCAATCCCAGAACAACAGCCAAAGGAACCTTGTGAAGATAGCCTGAGGAAACGGGAGGTACAAAACATCATATATCCACAGTAAAACGAGTCTATATACGAGCATAGACCTGAAATGTCCCCCAGCAAGGAAGAAGCCACTGCTCTAAAACCCGCGCATAAAAAGCCAGACTACGGGTTTGCAACTGCAGCATGGGAACAAAGATCATACTTTTTGGAGAAATGTCTCCTCTGTCTGAAAAGAAGAAAATAGAAGCATGTTTAGGCCATACATGGCATCGTTATGTTTGGAGAAAAGGGGGAGGCTTGCAAGCTGAAGAACACCCCCGCACTGGCAGCATCATGTTGTAGGGGGTGCTTTGCTGCCATGAGGGACTGGTCACTTCACAAATAGATGGCATCATCGGGGAAGAAATTATGTGATATATTGAGCACATCTTAAACATCAGTCAGGAAGTTAAAGCTTGGTCGCAAATGGGTCTCAAATGGACAATGACCCCAAGCATACTTCCAACATTGTGGCAAAATGCTTAAGGACAACAAAGTCAAGGTATTGGAGTGGCCATCACAAAGCCCTGACCTCAATCCCTAGGAAATGTGTGGGCAGAACTAAAAAGCTGTGAGCAAGGAGGCCTACAAACCTGACTCAGTTACACCAGCTCTGTCAGGAGGAATGGGCCAAAATTCACCCAACTTATTGTTGGAAGCTTGTGGAAGGCTTACCTGAAACCTTTGACCCAAGTTAAACAATTTAACGGCAATGCTACCAAATACTAATTTAATGTATGTAAACTTCTGACCCACTGAGAATGTGATGAAGAATAAAAAATGAAATAAATAATTCTCTCTACTTATTCTGACATTTCACATTCTTAAATAAAGTGGCGATCCTAACTGACCTAAGACAGGGAATTTTTACTAAGATTAAATGATATCAGGAATTGTAAAACTGAGTTTAAAATGTATTTGGCTACGGTGTATGTAAACTTCCGACTTCAATTGTAGCTGGCTAGCTCCACTGCACACTTTGCTAACATCCAGACTGTAAACCACAGATGCATCACTCTATCATTGTCCATTGTGTTGCAATTTTGTGCCTAACTTTGCCTTGCTCTGCATTCTAGGGCATTAAGGTGGAGCTGGAGTCTGTGCAGGAGGAGCTCAGCAGCACCAGGAAAGATAAGTTCATGCTGCAGGCCAAGGTGGGGGAGCTGAGGAACAGCATGAAGACTGTCCTGCTGCAGAACCAGCAGCTCAAACTGGACCTCAAACAGAACCGCCTCCGGAAGGTAKGCTACCTGAGGAAGAAGAGGCCATTTTTTTTGTCAGATGTTATGGCTTTTTAATATTGGTGTTGTGTCAAATTGAGACCTACCTGGCTGAGACTGAGGTGCACTTTTTATTTACATGTTTATATCAGTAGGGATGGTATTTCAATATTGGCGTGTTTGGTAGAATATACAGCTCATCCAATGGCTTTGAGAAGGCGGTGGATATCCAAGTGTAACATGGCATTCGGAAATATGCAGATCCCTTGACAAACGAAAACAAGTTTTTTGAAATTTTAGCAAATGTAAAAAACTAAAATATTTTTTTTCCCTTATTTACGTAAGTATTCAGATCCTTTGCTATGAGACTCAATTGAGCTCAGGTGCATCCTGTTTCCATTGATCATCCTTAAGATGTTTCTACAACTTGGGAGTCCATCTGTGGTAAATTCAATTGATTGGACATAATTTGGAAAGGCACACACCTGTCTATAAGGTCCCACAGTTGACAGTGCATGTCAGAGCAAAAACCAAGCCATGAGGTTGAAGGAATTGTCCATAGAGCTCCGAGACAGGATTGTGTCGAGGCACAGATCTGGGGAAGGGTACCAAGAAATGTCTGCAGCARTGAAGGTCCCCAAGAACACAGTGGCCTCCATCATTCTTAAATGGAAGAAGTTTGGAACCACCAAGGCTCTTCCTAGAGCTGGCCGCCCGGCCAAACTGAGCAATTGGGGAAGAAGGGGCCTTGGTCAGGGAGGTGACCAAGAACCCAATGGTCCCTCTGACAAAGCTCCAGAGTTCCTCTGTGGAGATGGGAGAACCTTCCAGACGGACAACCATCTCTGCAGCACCCCATGAATCAGATTTAAATCTTTGGCCTGAATGCCAAGCATCTGGAGGAAACCTGGCACCATCCCTACGGTGAAGCATGGTGGTGGCAGCATCAMGSTGMGGYYATGTTTTTCAGTGGGAGGGACTGGGAGACTAGTCAGGATCGAGGGAAAGATGAACAGTGCAAAGTACAAAGAGATCCTTGATCCAGAGTGCTCAGGACCTCAGACTGGGGCYAAGGTTCACCTTCCAACAGGACAACGACCCTAAGCACACAGCCAAGACAACGCAGGAGTGGCTTCGGGACATGTCTCTGAATGTCCTTGAGTGGCCCAGCCAGAGCCCGGGCTTGAACCTGATCGAACATCTCTGGAGAGACCTGAAAATAGCTGTGCAGAGACACTCCGCATTCAACCTGACAGAGCTTGAGAGGATCTGCAGAGAAGAATGGGAAACACTCCCCAAATACAGGTGTGCCAAGCTTGTAGTGTCATGCCCAAGAAGACTCYAGGCTGTAATCGCTGCCAAAGGTGCTTCAACAAAGTACTAAGTAAAGGGTCTGAATACTTATGTAAATGTGATATTTTTTTAATATATATTTTTTTATACATTTGCAAAATGTCTAAACTTGTTTTTGCTTAGTCATTATYGGCAATTGTGTGTAGATGAGGGGGGTAAACTATTTAATACATTTTAGAATAAGGCTGTAACGTAACAAAATATGTGAAAAGTCAAGGCGTCTGAATACTTTCCGAATGCACTATGTTTTGTTCTGGTTTGATGAAGGGGTATGAAAAGTTGTTATTTCCTAATAAACACACTAGAGAACATATATCACACAGAATGCAGGCTTCCTTTATGTGCTGATGTGTTCCTTTCCTGATTGAACAGCAGAGGATGGAGCCATCAAACCCATCGAACCCAGTGACCCCGGTGAAGATCCCAGACTGCCCTGTGCCTGCCTCCCTGCTGGATGAACTGCTCAAGCCCTCTGCCTCCATCAACAAGGAGCCCCTCAATAACCTGCACAACTGTCTGCGCCAGCTCAAGTAAGAAAATACCACCATGTCTTCCTTACATTCTGGGAGTGGAAAACCTGTGGGGAAAATATGCTATTGTAGCTCACGATAACCAGAATGAAATCCTTTACTCTCAAAACATATTTGTCTCACATGTGGATGGTGTATTATAATGATGTAATAGGAATTCGATGCCAGTACACTAAAGTGATTGTGTGTTTCCTGCAGGCATGAGATGGACAGCCTTCAGAAGCAGATGGAGGAGCACACAGTCACCGTGCACGAGTCCATGACGTCATGGACTAACGCAGAGGAAGAACTGGCTCGACTGGGGGTGCCGCTGGACAATGACTCCGCAACATCCACCCATCTAAACCATGTGGACAGTAACAGAGGAGGAGGAGCGGAGGAGGAGACATAGCCATTGTAATGCAACACCTTCTCAGGCAGACAGAGTGGAGTTTTATCCACAAGGCCACTTATTTTTTACCTCCCTACCTTTTTACCCCCCCATTTCC
The DNA here is from genome assembly GCF_002910315.2 of Salvelinus sp. IW2-2015. Lineage (NCBI taxonomy): Eukaryota > Metazoa > Chordata > Actinopteri > Salmoniformes > Salmonidae > Salvelinus > Salvelinus sp. IW2-2015. Next base: position 29,729,925 of record NC_036855.1, read on the forward strand.
TATCAATTGCTGCCAACATTTGGCATTATTATCCCATTAGCACAGACAATGCTTGTGTAAAGTAATGTGTACTTATACCATAGCTTTACTCTTTATTTGGACTTTCCCTGTCTATACTTCTGTTATGGCTGTCATATTTATTTATTTAAAATTCAGGAATTACAATATTGAATCTTAAATAATATTGACAATTCCTCTGTTAGGGGATTCCTCCGGTCTTCTGATTTGAAGTCATTGACCCCATGTAAGGCATATTCTCTTCTGTCTCTCAAACAATCAAAATTTGCCATGGCAACTGACCCTTACCCCAGTTTAATTATGGTAGAGGTTTGTTTGRGCATACTGGTACTTTCTCATGCTCCAGTTAGATAAGTGAGACAGTTTAAAGCCTGCATAAAGTGTCTGCCATTGTTGTTATAAGCTATATTGTTAGTAACACATACTACAGACCCCTCTGAACTGTTTTTCTCTGCCTGTGAATGAGAGCCAGTCCGTAAACATGAATTCCAAATCAATCCCTAATCTCCCCACTTAGACACTCCTGAAGATCTGAAATGATTGGATGAATGTATTTTTTAAATTATTGAACATTTATTTAACTAGGCAAGTCAGTTAAGAACAAATTCTTATTTACAATGACGGCCTACACRGTCCAAACCCGGACGACGCTGAGCCAATTGTGCGCGCCCAAGGGACTTCCAATCGCGGCCTGTTTGTGATACAGCCTGGATGGTTACTGTGAAACAGTAACTACACACATTCAATCCTCTCAGGTCTACACAAGTGTATAGAGSGTGTAGGCTAGGGGTTGATTTGGGATGTAGAGAGTCATCTGGTCAAATGCCCCTATGGCTTTTGGGCTGATTGATGAATCCCCATCATTCTCCTTTTAGTACGCCTCACATTTTAATGTCATTAACATCAATCTATTTGTTTTTTAATTGCTTCTTGTTGAAAAATCAGTGTTCTCTTTTTTTATATATATAAAGCTTTCTATGGACATATCACTGTGGGCTCTGCAACTGTGTGGAATCATTCTTAACTGTGTYTGAAGTTGTTTGTTGTCTGATTTCGACTGTAGTAATGTGTTTTGCAAAGCCTTAATAAGGAATATTTTTTGAAGGACTAAATGTTATGAATGAAAGTATCATTATTCCTATTGAAAGTGTGTGTTTGCAAATCCAAACTGAATTGTTTATGGTTAAATACTTGGGTAGTCTCAACCGATGTTGCACAATTCATGAGGGCTTCCTGTAACTGACTGAGGGGAAGGTGTAAGATAACTTTTACGCAAAATGTTACTTCTTTGAGTGAGATGTATTAATTTTTGTTGTTACTATGGTTTCATATTTACTGAAAAAGTCCACCCCTTAATTGCTTGTTTAATTCCTTTGAGGTTGGTTTTCTGTCAAGGGAAACTGATTGTTCTTTGCAGAGATTAATATAAGAATATACTTTTTTTCTCTACGTATTCCTATAATTTAATGACTTGATCGTTGTGTAATAGTGTGATGAGCAAAAAAAAACATTTGAGAATGATAAAATGTTATATGCAACCTGTAAATCAAAGCATTTTTTTCCCCCAAACTAACAATTGTTAAAAGTCCAAATGAAGACACAGCAATGGGCACCATAACCTACAGCACATGCAGTTGTGATGTGACTGATGTTTTATATGCCGGTATACTCAATTCCAGACAACCTGTATCATACCAGTCAAAGTGAATAGAATATTTTTAACCACACTGTGATAACATGGGTATTTTCAAAGGGACAACCTATAGTTGAAGGGAAAGCTATGTTCAGTTGACTGGTAATTGATAACTGATAACATTGACTATATTCTAAGCTACCTTTTACTGTTATCTGCATATTTGAATACATAACATCTGTTGGTACATGGAGCTGGGATACTAGTTCTCTAAATAAACCTTGCTGTATTTGCTGTTCAATCTTTTAATCTGCAAATATTTGCATAGAACTGCTAAACAGATTAATTCCAATATATAAAATGTTAAAAATATAATTGTATTTCTCATAAAGTTGAACTATTCGTCAATGCTCATCCATTTTCTTATTTCATACACTGCCATTTGATAGATGGGTTGGCTGTAGGACTTATAATTGATTAGATTACCTTTAATTAATTGATCCCATGCTTCATCATTTTTTCCAAACTGGCTTTTCCATAGCTATCTTTTATATTTGGAGATACATATTCAATTTGTTAATAGGATATAGTTTGATAGATTACAGTGGTGGAAAAAGTACCCAACTGTAATACTTGAGTAAAAGACACRTTAATAGAAAATGACTCAAGTAWAAGTCAAAGTACTAGGTTTAAATTATATTTAAGTATCAAAAGTAAAAATCATTTCAAATTCCTTAWATTAAGCAAACCAGATGCTAACATTTTTTTTCTTCCCGGAAGCTATGGGCACGCTCCAACATTGAGAAATAATTTACAAACGAAGCATGTGTGTTTAGTGAGTCCGCCAGATCAGAGGCAGTAGGGATGACCAGGGATGTTCTGTTGATAAGTGCATGAATTTGACTATTTTCCTGTCCTGCTAAGCATTCAAAATGTAACGACTACTTTTGGGAGTCAAGGAAAATGTATGTAGTAAGAAGTACAATATTTTCTTAAGGAATGTATTGAAGTAAAAGTAGTCAYAAATATAAATAGTAAAGTACAGATACCCCCAAGAAACTACTTAAGTAACGTTAGTACTTTAAAGTATTTACTTTACACCAGTGATAGATTGTGACTGTCTGACTGGCTAGCATGGCTCACTTCAGAGTACAGGCTCAATTTCGAGCAAGCATTATGTTAGTCAAAACCTGGGTCCTTTATCATCACATTTTGAAACCGTCGTGGTGAGGACAGGACTTGGCAGGAGGAGAGCAAGGAGGTGTGCATGCTAACGTTGATTATGTTGTCATTTCAAATACTGTGAAATAAGTGACGTTTCCAAGTCAAAATTTACCAGTCGTTGCGTTATCAAAATATCATTGTGTTATCCAACTTGTTTACTCAATCTACAGTTGTCACAGCAAACTAGGTAGCTAATTGTTGTTGGTTGTACATTAACTAGCGTATGTCTGCCTATACACGGGTAGCTACCTGGAGGTGTTTTTCGGAAGGATCAAATTGATTTTAATGTTGTGGGGGTATACTTTTCTTCGACTAGCCAAAAGTTACCAATATTATATATGTGAAGTGTGTTGCTGGCTAGCTAGTTTTTAGGCTAKACTTCCGGTTTAACTAGCCAYCAATTAATCGTGTAGGAGTGTTTTYCACCGGCTGAAAGTGTATTCCATTCAATTTGGATCCGTGCTGCCTCCRGGGCTTGAGCCAGATGCCCGGCTCTGTGCGACGGCCAAGTCGGCTCAAAACAAAATAGACTTAACTAAGCACGRGTAGTAATGTGAGTAGGATTATTTTTTCACATGCACATTTGCTTTTGATTAAAACGCTTTATCTGCCTAACAAATGAAAACTATTTGAAAATCCTAACATTTATTTTATGGAAAAGAGATGTTCTATGTTTATGAATGATGACCYAGCTGCCCATATTACTTTTCGATTTGAGAAGGGCTCTCCTCCCTCCCCGTTTTTGCCCGATGAAGTGACGGGCCATAGCCGGTGTACCCCGGGACAGAATAATCGAACCCCCTCACTGGCATGAGCACTGCCTTGGAAGTGAGCATGCGTACAGTGTCTTGTAAACAATGACACGATTCCAGACGGTCTTGAGCATTGTCTATTTCAACAGTTTGTCTTTGCTAAATATTAAAATACATTTCAGARCATGAACGAAAATAAATTAAGGTGATGTCTGGTAAGTAGGGATGTACATGTGTCGTCTGATGTAATTAAGTCTGAGTTAAAATAGATTTGTATCGGTAAAATTACCATGAAGACATGAGATATCAAATTGTTAATGCACGAAAGTAGACAACAGGAATGGCACTTGGGCGTGACACCATGCGATTGAATCGATTAASATTCTAAATATTCCCACGCCTCCTCTGAAATCGGTGATGTTAAAAAATATCGAACGCTAAAGACTTTATTCATAGATTTTGGATCAGAGCTTTGCCCCCTGTGCAAATATTTCGAATCGCCCGTTCCGTTCATTATGGCTTGCATGTTTGGGAAGCTGCTTAAAAACCAAGCGTCACGTAGGCGGGCTGCAGTGGGGTTAAGGTTTGTTTTAGGGTTTTTTCATATCCAAGATAAATKATTTGTTCTAGGCTTTGAAACAGTTACAGCTATACCTCTTTGTCCTTTAATGGCAGAGCCGTATTTAAGGGCTGTCTAGTATGGATCYGGGTGAATGGGGTGGATTTGTTATAAATAAGCTCAATAGGGGTTCTGTTCAGTGTTTTTAATTCTTCCTAAATACATTTTAAACATATTTCCTAACCATGCAAAGATTAAGAAGTAGCCATATGCACATTAATCATTGTATTGTATTATACTGTCAGTGTCACTATCATTACACAGCAGTTTGACTATCAAATCCCTCCCTCCCCAATGCAGATAGCCTAGCTGAAGCATGGAGGCGGTTCTGAGCAGGCTGAGAGGGCTGAGTGCAGACGAGCTGCGAGAGGAGTTCACCAGGGCRGACCTCAAGTGCGGCCCAATCACGGCCACCACTCGTGCTATRTTCGAGAGGAAGTTGGCCCGCGTCTTGACAGAAGCCGAGGGCAGCAGCAGCGCCACAGACACGGACAGTAGCAGTAATGCCACCACCACAGGCCCAGGCAGCAGTGCAATGGCCGCCAGTGCAGCAGGGCAGGCCAAACCGGTGCCATCATGTGCCACAACATCAGCACCCACTGGCACTGACTCTCTTAAGGTTGTCAMTGATGAGGTGGACTTTGGTTACGGAATGGGGCTCAATCCCCCAGAGGAAGAGGAACTTGGCCTGACAGTAAAGTCAAGGATCCCTTGTAATATRGGTGTGGAAGACCCTGGCTCTCAGTCTAAAGCAGAGACTCCTTCAAAGACAGCACAAATGTCACCAACGTTCTTCTATGGAGTGTGTCCGTTGTGGGATGATGTCTTGGCTACAAATGGTAAGACACAGATTGTTGACTTATATTRTACATTTGTATCTTAAAGCATAATTGACAAATAATTAATTTAAATTAGAATATTTGACATTTTGGCCTCCTTTTAGACTCCATATTATTTCATCTGTATGTGCTACAAAGCAAACTGTCATACAGTACATTCTGAAAGTATTCAGACCCCTTGACTTTTCCCACATTTTGTTACGTTAGTCTTCTAAAATGGAATACATTGTTTTTTTCCCCCTCAATCTACACACCTTTGGCAGTGATTACAGCTTCGAGTCTTCTTGGGTATGATGCTACAAGCTTGGCACACCTGTATTTGGGGAGTTTCTCTCCTTCTCTGCAGATTCTCTCAAGCTCTGTCAGGTTGGATGGGGAGAGTCGCTGCACAGCTATTTTCAGGTCTCTCCAGAGATGTTAGATCGGGTTCAAGTCTGCTCTGGTTGGGCCACTCAAGGACAWTGAGACTTGTCCCGAAGCCACTCCTGRATTMTCTTGGCTGTGCTTAGGTTCGTTGTCCTGTTGGAAGGTGAACCTTCGCCCCAGTCTGAGGTCCTGAGCGCTCTGGAGCAGGCTTTCATCAATGCTCTCTCTGTACTTTGCTTCGTTCATCTTTCCCTCGATCCTGACTAGTCTCCCAGTCCATACCACTGAAAAACATCCCCACAGCATGATGCTGCCACCACRGTGCTTCACCATAGGGATGGTGCCAGGTTTCCTCCAGACGTGACGCTTGGCATTCAGGCCAAAGAGTTCAATCTTGATTTCATCAGATCAGAGAATCTTGTTTCTCATGGTCAGTCCTTTTAGGTGCCGTTTTGGCAAACTCCAAGTGGGCTGTCATATGCCTTTTTACTGAGGAGTAGCCACTCTACCATAAAGGCCTGATTGGTGTAGTGCTGCAGAGATCGCTGTCCGTCTGGAAGGTTCTCCCATCTCCACAGAGGAACTAGAGTTCTGTCAGAGTGACCATCAGGTTCTTGTCACCTCCCTGACCAAAGCACCCTCTCCTCCGATTGCTCAGTTTGGCCAGGCGGCCAGCTCTAGGAAGTGCCTTGGTGGTTCCAAACTTRTTCCATTTAAGAATGATGAAGGCCACTGTGTTCTTGGGGACCTTCAATGCTGCAGACATTTTTTGGTACCCTTCCCCTTATCTGTGCCTCGACACACTCCTGTCTCAGCGCTCTATGGACAATTCCTTCAACCTCATGGCTTGGTTTTTGCTCTGACATGCAGTGTCAACTGTGGGATCTTATATAGACCAGTGTGTGCCTTTCCAAATCATGTTCAATCAATTGAAATTACCATAGGTGGACTCCAATCAAACATCTCAAGGATGATCAATGGAAACAGGATGCACCTTAACTCAATTTCGAGTCTCATAGCAAAGGGTCTGAATACTTATGTAAATAAGATATCTGTTTTTATTTGTAATAAATTTGCTAAAATTTCTAAACGTGTTTTCGCTTTGTTATTATGGGGTATTGTGTATAGGTTGAGGATTTTTTATTTTTATTTCATTCATTTTAGAATAAGACTAACGTAATAAAATGTGAAAAGGTCAAGGGGTCTGAATACTTTCAGAATGCACTGTATGAAGCTGTACCACTTGCTCTGCTATGAGTAGTAATTTGATTTCAATTTTAAAAAAAATCTGCCGTTAATTGATCAATATTGAAAAATTATAAACATGCATATTTAAAATATAACATTTTATTTGCTTACTTTTTGTATATATTGTTTAACATAATATACTCTACAGAAATTCTGGTCCTGGAGGGCAGAACACTTTTGTTTTTGTTTCTACCTGGTAGTTAATTGTGCTCACCTGGTGTCCCAGGTCTGAATTATTCCCTGATTAGGAGAGGATGAAACCCAGAAGTGTTTCAGCCCACCAGGACGGGAATTGGGCAGCCCTGCTACAGAGTCCAARGGCAGCGAGCTTTACACCACTCCAGCCAACGCTTGGCATTGTGCATGGTGTTCTTAGGCTTGTGTGTGTGGCTGCTCAGCCATGGAAACCCATTTCAGGAAGCTCCCGGCGAACAGTTCTTGTGCTGATGTTGCTTCCAGAGGCAGTTTAGAACTCTGTAGTGAGTGTTGCAACCGTGGATAGACTATTTTTACACGTTTCAGCACTTMGTGGTCCCYTTCTGTGAGCTTGTGTTGCCTACCACTTTGCGGCTGAGTCGTTATTGCTCCTAGACGTTTCCACTTCATAATAACAGTACTTACAGTTGACCGGGGAAGCTCTAGCAGGGCAGAAATTTGACGAACTGACTAGTTGGAGAGGTGGTATCCTATGACAGTGCTACGTTGAAAGTCACTGAGCTCTTCAGTAAGGCCAATGTTMGTCTATGGAGATTGCATGGTTGTYTGCTCTATTTTCTACACCTGTCAGCAACAGMTGTGGCTGAAATAGCCAAATCCACTKATTTGAAGGGGTGTCCACATACTTTTGTATATATAGGGTATATGTCYTATACACTGCTCAAAAAAATAAAGGGAACACTAAAATAACACATCCTAGATCTGAATGAATGAAATATTCTTATTAAATACTTTTTTCTTTACATAGTTGAATGTGCTGACAACAAAATCACAAAAAATGATCAATGGAAATCAAATTTATCAACCCATGGAGGTCTGGATTTGGAGTCACACTCAAAATTAAAGTGGAAAACCACACTACAGGCTGATCCAACTTTGATGTAATGTTCCTTAAAACAAGTCAAAATGAGGCTCAGTAGTGTGTGTGGCCTCCACGTGCCTGTATGACCTCCCTACAACGCCTGGGCATGCTCCTGATGGGTGGCGGATGGTCTCCTGAGGGATCTCCTCCCAGACCGTGACTAAAGCATCCGCCAACTCCTGGACAGTCTGTGGTGCAATGTGGCGTTGGTGGATGGAGCGAGACATGATGTCCCAGATGTGCTCAATTGGATTCAGGTCTGGGGAACGGGCGGGCCAGTCCATAGCATCAATGCCTTCCTCTTGCAGGAACTGCTGACACACTCCAGCCACATGAGGTCTAGCATTGTCTTGCATTAGGAGGAACCCAGGGCCAACCGCACCAGCATATGGTCTCACAAGGGGTCTGAGGATCTCATCTCGGTACCTAATGGCAGTCAGGCTACTCTGGCGAGCCCATGGAGGGCTGTGCGGCCCCCAAAGAAATGCCACCCCACACCATGACTGACCCACCGCCAAACCGGTCATGCTGGAGGATGTTGCAGGCAGCAGAACGTTCTCCACGGCGTCTCCAGACTCTGTCACGTCTGTCACATGTGCGTGTGAACCTGCTTTCATCTGTGAAGAGCACAGGCGCCAGTGGCGAATTTGCCAATCTTGGTGTTCTCTGGCAAATGCCAAACGTCCTGCACGGTGTTGGGCTGTAAAGCACAACCCCCACCTGTGGACGTCGGGCCCTCATACCCCCCTCATGGAGTCTGTTTCTGACTGTTTGAGCAGACACATGCACATTTGTGGCCTGCTGGAGGTCATTTTGCAGGGCTCTGGCAGTGCTCCTCCTTGCACAAGAGCGGAGGTAGCGGTTTGCTGCTGGGTCGTTGCCCTCCTACGGCCTCCTCCACATCTCCTGATGTACTGGCCTGTCTCCTGGTAGCGCCTCCATGCTCTGGACGCTACGCTGACAGACACAGCAAACCTTCTTGCCACAGCTCGCATTGATGTGCCATCCTGGATGAGCTGCTCTACCTGAGCCACTTGTGTGGGTTGTAGACTCCGTCTCATGCTACCACTAGAGTGAAAGCACCGCCAGCATTCAAAAGTGACCAAACATCAGTCAGGAGCATAGGAACTGATAATTGGTCTGTGGTCACCACCTGCAGAACCACTCCTTTATTGGGGGTGTCTTGCTAATTGCCTATAATTTCCACCTGTTGTCTATTCCATTTGCACAACAGCATGTGAAATTTATTGTCAATCAGTGTTGCTTCCTAAGTGGACAGTTTGATTTCACAGAAGTGTGATTGACTTGGAGTTACATTGTGTTGTTTAAGTGTTCCCTTTATTTTTTTGAGCAGTGTATTTGTATCTGGAAGCATAATTATTATGCTTTAAGATTCAAACGTATGTCAACAATCCTTCCTCCAAAGGACCTATGAATAAAATTGTGGGGGGGGGAAATACATGTATTTTTTTTTGAGGAATCACCCAAACCTGCAATTTACTTTGGCCTGTTAATCAGTCAAAAGTTTATGTAATTATTTATTTTCACACAGAAATGCAAAGGTAGAGAACTGTTGGCAGGCTAGCTATGTTGATCCAAGAATGAAGTTGACCCCGCATGCTGTCACACCKCAGTCAATGTCCAATTCAAACATTTTATGTTGTCCATGACATCATGCTGTTCAGGGTTRATTTTTGTTTTGACTTGAAGTCAGTGGTTGAGACACACAGAACATCTGTCACCTTATATGGCATTCTGGATCAGCATGGCGACTACAATTTTTAGCAGTAGTAAGACTTTGAGCTGCTTTGCTTGTGATGGCATWATATCTGACCATGACCTGTTCTAAATCCAATTCTGGAATGTTTCTATTTGTAGGTAGACATCCGGAGCGATCTAAACATACATTTCAATGTTTATTTGTTCTTCCTMGTTCAGAGAGGTCCCATGTGTATGGGGATAAGAAGGAGGCTCTTCAGGCTGTGAAGAAGATGAGGGTAGGAGCTCGCTTTAAAGCCTTCTCCAATCAAGAGGATGCTGAGAAATTTGCCAAAGGGATCTGTGACTACTACCCCTCTCCCAGTAAATGTGCCCCCTGTGTCTCCCCTGTCATACCAGGCCTGGTCTTCTGCAAGGGTGAGTGTTGTGCTGAGGACAATTATTCTCTCCTCACAAAAAAGACATTAGCTCAGTACTTATTTGTACATTCCTAGACAAATACACCAAGTCAGTGCTTTTCAAGGGTATTTGGATAGCGTTTCATTTCTTGGACACACGTCCAAGTTTGAAACGAGTAAGCTGTTTATCGCATTACACTGTCTCCATCTCTCGGGTCTGTCGCATTAGACAACATCCCTGTCGTGGAGGTAGACGCCATCAACAGGGAGAGGGCCAACAGCTTCAAAAGCCCTCGCTGCCAGGACCTGACAGCCAAGCTGAGGAAAGCTGTGGAGAAGGGGGATGAGGTGGCCTTCAGTGAGCTGGTCTGGAGCAACCCACGCTATCTCATCGGCTCCGGAGACAACCCCACCGTAGTGCAGGCGAGTCAGGGTGGAACAATAATCTTTAGTGGATGTGCGCCACCTTTTAATATAGCCTATACTACTGCACCAGATTAATATACTGTAATTAATATACTGTAATGATATATGTGGATGAAATCAAGCGTTTTTTTTTTAGTTAGCAGAATAATTCATCCTAAAAGTTCTCCACACACTAAATTKATTCCTCCGTGTGTTCCCAGGAGGGATGCAGGTACAACGTGATGCACGTGGCAGCCAAGGAGAACGAGCCAGGGATRGCCCAGCTCCTGCTGGACACGCTGGAGAACCCGGACTTCATGAGGCTCATGTACCCTGATGACCTGGAGGCCATGATGCAGAAACGCATCCGCTACATCGTGGACCTTTACCTCAACACCCCAGACAAAGCTGTGAGTATACGTACGATACCGCTCTCTCCAGCAGTGTAGTGGTTGTCATGGAGAAGTGGGTATTCTGAAATTGTGTAAAAAAATAAAAAATAAACGTTATTAACGGTCCGCCCGCGAAGGACAGGCGCCCTGTGTGAAAATGTTATTGACCGTGACATACCCACTGAATCRCATATTGGTCTTTCACAGTCAGGCCAATCCAAGCTGTACTGTGCAAGTAGGGTAATAGTATGCCAACTATTGGAACCGGGTCAGAAATTCACAGGTTTCTGATATTCCCCTTTTTTTCCAGATTTCCGCTCTCATTGTCATACTTTTTGAAATAGTCCAGAACAATGCTTAAACCACGTTAGGAGACCACTTTTGAGGTCTGCGAAAAMACATTTCGGGGGGTTTTGTGTGTAGTTAGGCCGACCCTTTAATTCAGCTGCGTAGGCAACTGGCACTGTTTTCTGTGGTTAGCGGTGTTTCTGTAGCGCACATGAGATGGAGTTTGTGAAAACAAATGGCCACTGGATTGATTCAAATAGTCATATCATTCTGCCAGGTGGGCATAGGTTACTTCGTAGTTAACATTTAWTAGAGAAGGTTTTTGGGAAAGCCTTTCCATCTACCAGAAGATAGTTAGGTCTATCATTATCATTATCAATATATTTGTCCTGTACCTGATTTTTTTTTTTTTGAAACCTGAAAACCATAAACTTCATATTATGGGGCATGTCTTACCTTGCTTCAAAGTAGCCTATAYCCAAAATTCCACCATAGAAATTATTATTTTAAAAAGACTTTCTCATATGTGCTCTTCTGTTCTATTGGTTTTCAAATCAACTTTCTTTCATTGTCTAGCAGCAACAGGCATTATCCTAGTCGAATTAGCAACATGTGATACAGTAGTTTAATCTTTTAGATCTCCCCTCTTTCTAAATCTCTTAACGGATATTTCCGTCTCTGTCCATGAAACCGCTCTAATGTGCGGTGTCGCATTTTAGACTGGTGTTTTCTCGCAGGCCTACCGCCGTGTGCACATTGCTACGCTTAAAATGTGACYAAATAATAGTTTGCTAACATTTTTAAGCTAAACATTCTGATCTGCTCCATCAGCCTTATTAATTAGTACGGCGTATACCTCCACTCCACTACTTTGATACACAGCGTTGGGAATAAGAAGTTAGTATGCGCAATGGCCACTAAAAGAAAGTGGGTATACCTGCGTATACCATCCACTACACCACTGGCTCTCTCCATAAGTATATTGCCTGCCGCCTTGTAGGTCAAACTGTAGGTATAACACTGAATAAGCCGTCCGTTTGTGCAAATAAAATAGTAAAAAAATCGACAAATGATGTAAGCTCTATGAAACTACTTTTTGAGTGCATGGCTATTGCCAACTGTATGTTTAGGTTTAACTGTAACCGACTTGTGTGTTTTGGATTGAAGTGCCAATGTTCTTGCTGTGTGTGTGTAACTTTGGTTGTCTGTCCCAGGGCTTTGAGACACCACTCCACTTTGCCTGTAAGTTCGGGTGTCCAGAAGTGGTGAATGTCCTGTGTTCACATCCTGATACAGATAAAAACTGCAAAAACAAGTACGACCAGAAGCCATCTGATGTGAGTTGCTCCAGAAATATAGATTTTTTTAACAACTAGCTACCGACTGCTGATTGGTCCACATGACTACTTGATTTTCATGAAATTCTTCTGTATCCCTGACAGGTTATTTGTGAAAGAAAAAACAAAACCCAAGAGGTGAAACAGAAGATATGTGACTATTTGGAAGGTAAGTTCACTGCCTCCCAATCACGGGACTTATGTTTTCCTATACTTCCCTATTTACCCAATAACACCTTCTCTTCTGTCACAGATCGCTGTTATATACGCCTACTGAGGGCCATAGACAACTCATCCCAGCCTGTCATTGGTGCTCCCTGGTCACCTGAGCCATCAGAAACTCTTCCTCATTCGCTGGCTACCAGGATCACACGAAGTCCCATGGATCCGGTGATGGCAGTCAGGGCATTCGCTGGCCCACTCAGCCCATCTAAGGTCATTATCGCATTATCTCCTTTCACCTCACACTCTTCTTCTCTTATTTTCACACTTKATTTCTTTCTTTTCTATTTTCATGTGGGAAGCTAGAAACACAGGATGTATGTAACTTCTAATTAGTGTCTTCCTTGCAGGCAGATGAGTTCCGTCGGGTGTGGAAGACGCCCCCCAGAGACAGGGCAGGGTACTTCCAGCACATCCTGAAGTCCGACCCTGACCGTGGAGCAGAGAGAGTGGGCAGGTAAGTCTGGAAAGTCCACAAGTTCAACAACTATGTTCTGCTGTGTCTCCGTTACTTTACCAGTGCAGTCACTTTGACATTTGAATATCTTAGAAAAAGGAAGAATACATTTTTACACCCACTACAATGTACGCATGCTTCTCCAACAGTAGTGTGTTYTGTTTTCCCTTACAGAGACCTTGCCAGGGAGCTGGGCCACCCCTGGGCTGAGTACTGGGACTTCCTGGATAGTTTCACCGACCTGTCGTCTGCAGACGGCCTCCGTAAGCTGGAGGAGTACCTCAACAAGAAGGACTTSAGTCAGCGTGCACACGAAGTGGCAGGGGAGAACGTAACCAGCAACCGCTTCAGAACACCTTCCCCAGGTAATGTTACCCTCACCAGTTGCTCTTGATAAACTGTATAGCTGTGGTATTGAATTCCAKTGATCAAGTTTGAGAAAGGAGAAAGATGAGATGCTGCCATCACAGTCTTGAATTGATGTTCCTGTACTATTTTAGATTGACCAGTAAATGTATTTATTGTAGCTTAACATAAACATTTTGTCTCTCCCCTCTGCCATTCACAGGGAAGCCCAAGAAGTTCTGCAACTCCATCTCGGTGGGGGCCTTCCTGGATGAGGGTGATGACGTCAGCCTGGAGGAGATAAAGAACCGTCAGAATGCGGCGCTCACCAGCATCACCTCAGCGTGTTCTAAGGACAGTCTTGCGGGCGCTGTGGGTGGGCTGGGCCTCCATGAGTTCCACATCCTGCCCGTGTCCCACCACGGCGCCGATGACCTCATCGAGACAGCCGCTGAACAACACCTTCTGTGCTCCTCTGTGTCAGAGAGCCTCCTCTCGCCCGTCTGCAACAACGGCCMTTGTCCCTCCACGGGGGCAGAGAGGACTCACAACGGGGACAAGGGGTCCCCCCGCACCTCCTCGTCCCCCTCCCGTCTGCTGTCACCTATCACCAACCTGATGGTGGAGTTTGAGAGGATGTCCCTGCAGGACGGGCTGAACGGCCTTACCAGGTACAGGGAYCGGAGGAGTAGCGGGGGACACAGGGAGGGACTCTCCCGGGATGAACTGGCATCTGGGGTGGGCCACCTCACGCTGGGGGGTAACAGCAACGAGGACTATTTGTTTGAGAGGGGCTGTAGCTTGGAGCCTGGGGACAGGGAGAGGCGTGTGAGGGAGGGAGAGGTGGAAGACCGGGCCAGTYGTGGAAGCGGCAGCTCGGAGGAGTACTTTACGGCTGAGGAGAGCTTGGAGGCTCTGGGCCAGAGGACTAGGGGGCCAGGGACGGTGTCGGGGCGTACGCTCTGCGCCAGATCTAAGTCGTGGGATCACGGGGGGAGGGATCTGAGCAGCTCTGGATCATCCAGCTCCTATACATCCRTGGACAACTCCCATGAGTTCCTAGCACGGACCCCACCTCYCATCAGAAGGGGACTTTTCATTGAAGGGCAAGTGATGGGGATTAGGGTGACGGTTCTGAGGTTTTTAGTTAAGGACATTAGCAAGCAACAGAAATTAAATTTTTCAACACTTTCAACTTGTCTCTCTCGTTTTGTCTTTCAGGGATTCACCAACTAAGTTGGACAGAGAGGTCCTGTCCGCAATAGAAGTCATAGACATTGACCTCTCAAAGTTCCCCAGCATTCAGAAATGGAAAAGTACAATGCAGACATACACCTCTTCAGACATGCAAAGGTTGGTTTGACGATTCTTCAAAGCAAKAAKAAKAAAATGCCCCCATGAACAGTTGTCATTGCCTGCAAGTTGTCTTGTAAATATGGAAACACATTGACAAGTGCTTAAAATGTAAGTTGCTATCGCATGTAAYTAATAAACGCAGACTCTAATTATGGCTTTGTTTCTGTTTGTCTTTCAGCTGGCCCAGCCCTGTGGGGGTAAAAAGCAGCTCCAGGGTACATCGGGCCTCTCCCCTCACACACGGCTCTCCTGTCAGCAGCRTTTTGTCCCCTGCCGGTGGCCGCTTCAGTCCCGCCCGGCACACAGGCTCTCCGGACTTCACCAGCACCAACCGCTACAGCCCTGCACACGCCAGCTACATCCAGCGCATCCGCCTCAGGCACATCAACGACCCCTAACACCCCCCCGGCCAGAAACGATAGGCTACAACTCTGCCACCACGGTGGTGAAATATGCCAGAGCCCAAAACCACGTACCTAACAAAATATGCACAAGTGTCTTGAAGATTTGTATTAATGTTAATGATGTATGTTATTACTATATATTGCATACATATGAGATTCTCAGTATGTTGGGTTGTGACATACACTCAGACTTTTWAAAAAAGAAACAGGTTTCCTTCAGTCTGTACTACATACTGTATGACTGTTGAATAGACATTCATTTTATTCATAGTGTGAAACACCTGTATCATAGCMCAGTCTACTTTGAATACAGCTGCACTCCCCAAAAGATTGAGTAGATGTTTGTTAAACCTCAGAATATAATCCTCGATAGGATTCACTAACTGAATATGTTTTTAAAAAGTAAAAAAGTKAATAATTGTAGTTATTTTTGGTATGTCAGTCATTAGCACAAAACCAACTTTTTATTGTGTGTATTAAACCAACTGCCAGTGATTTTGTTCTCAGTTCAGGAATTGCCTTAATTGTCAGAAACGATGGACCAGTCAGTCTCCAATCAGAATTAGGCACATCCTGTCCAGTTTGATCAAAATGTATGCATCCTGACACACAACAGCATAGCAACCACCATCCTACTGGAGCTAGCACAGCAAAAGACTGCAATGCAAACATGGGGAAAATGATAATACGCTGAGTTTTTCCATGTTTTTATTTTGTTATTTAATAAATTGAAATGTTTTCATTTTCCAGGTACCAATGTTTCTTTGTGCATTTTGGTCATTTCTGTGTTGTCTTGACACTTCTCTAACGACTGTCAGTCTCACACAAAAGCTGAACTTCTTGAACGCTTCTTGGCTTTGCTAAATGTGTCCGAAAAATACCAAGCTGTACATAACAGGTTACTGTAGAGTGCAACAAAGACATGTTTACTAATGTATAATCAATGGCTGACTGAATATGAATGTGCAAGAACCTGCAATAGCCAAACTAGGAAGATCGCTATCACTGTTAAAATAGTCAATTTACAAACTGCTGTAAAATGTATGGTTTTCCAGCCAGCAAAGCTAATCTAGAAGTTAACAGCTATCAATCCAAATTCAATAGAAATCACCCTTACTATATATTGTCAGTCTGGGTCAGTATGAGAGACGTGAGTAATATTGAATGTGAATTTAAATTTTGATCAAAGGCAAACTATTTCATGGAGAGGATTGTATTGTCTGTTGTGGTGACAGATTAGATTCTGTTTTATGAATGTGGTGTTTTGCAAATTGCACCTAAATACTTAAACATGCTTATTGTGCTTTGGCATTCTGTGCTTTATTTTAAAGGCATAAAAAAGTTTCACCTCATCGCAAATTTTCCCCTCTTCTTTATGTCCAGATCTTCTCATTTGCATTCGACTAATAAATACAAGTTTCCTCGCCTTTGAATTGTCATTTGAGCACTTTCTAACATTGTTACTGCCTGAAATGGTGGTGGCGCTCTTGTCCTCTAACAAATGACATTGTGTAATTTTCAAGCMTTGTAGTGCCAACACTAAGGTGCATTGGTTTTTCTGTTAAGTCTTGAGACAATGTCTCAGCTTGAGCTAACCCTATTTTAAGACTGTACGAGTACTTATTTGGTGTACTACTGAGGAACACAAAACATTTACATTACCATGTCTCCTTTATTGCATGTTTCTACTTAATACAACAACTATCTAAARCTCAGAGGAAGCCTTGATCCAAATACAAAAGGGCTGAGCATGATAAGCATTTACAGCATTACAGTAAATATGCCATACAAATTTAGAATGTTTTTGGTTTTAAAATCCTTCAGTCCCTCAACTCTTATACCCTTTACATTCATAATGAGTGGGCACTGGCAGTCATCCCATCAGCTTTCGGAGTTCAGTGATTGGCTACAGCAACAGTTCATACTGTATACTCCCCTTTTGCACTGTAGTTGGCAAACGATGGCACAGGAGTTGATCATAAAACACCACATAAAAGTATATCATTGCATGTTGAAGCTACAGAAATAACACCAAAAGTAACTTTCAAGACACTTAAGGAGAAATCAAGAGCCATTCAGTTCACCCTGTGACCGAGATCTAAAGCTCTCCGGGYGAGAACGAGTGAATACTGTAGGTGGAACATTTCTCAGGTCCGTGTGAGTTTGTCTGGGGGCATGAACCCTGAGTCTCCCAGTGTCCTCAGTGCCACTCTGCCGCTGGGGCGCACAGTGAGCCAGGTGATGCTGCCGTTGTTCAGGCCCATCCTCAGCCAGCCCTCTGGGGGAAACTGCAYAGCCCTGAGACACAGAGGGAGGGATAGAGCCTGTAAGATCCACCAAAACACCCAAATGAGAGCTGGTCTATTTTTCTAAACAAATATTCACATATATCATGTGATGTTGAAAAGCACATCATTATAGTCGTGAAATGRAAAAGACATCCATCAGCAAGACAGTGAAATTGCTAGACAAAGTAATGTAGATTGGCATCATCTTGTTGAATGAGGCTTTGATCCAGCTTGCCTGGGGAGACCAACACACCTGCACACGAAATAGCGGATGACATTGGCATGACAGACGATGATCTCGTAGCTGTCCTCCTTCTGCTTGGGGTCAGCGCGGTGGATGTAGCGGCGGAAGGCAGCCTCGATCCGGGCCCCGTCCTCGTGGTACTGCTGTAGAGCGGTAGAGGTCCACAGTGGTGGTGTCAGACGAGGGTTTGAGATGACCTCTGACCTCTCATTGGAATACATTGCATTGAATTATGTATTGAATGATGCAGACAGCAGTAACTAATAAGTGAAACTAAACAGGAAGTAATATGACAGAGGAATGGGCGTCTCACCACAGCGTCAGGCTTCCAGTGGTTAACAGGAGGCACAGGTTCGATGGGTGCTCCTTCTCTCAGCAAATCACAGCTCACCAGCTCTACCCCTAAATCAAAAACAGATCAGAAGATGAGTTAGTTAGTGGRGAGTAGTGAAATGCTTATCTATGATGCTTAATTACAATTTTTTACATCTGAAAATCTGAGATCAAAGCTTTTGAAGCTGTTATCAGAGGTAGAACCTTGGTATCAGGTGACGTACAGTGCCTTCAGGAAGTATTCACACACCTTGACTTTTTCCACATTTTGTTGTGTTACAAAGTGGGAWTAAAATGGTTTTAATAGTCATTTTTGTCAACGATCTACACAAAATACTCTAAGTGTCAGTGGTAGAAAAATTATAACATTTGGGGGGGGAAATTAAAAATAATAAAACACAAATTACAGTATCCTGATTAGATAAATATTCAACCCCGAGTCAATACATGTAAGAATCACCTTTGGAAGCGATTACAGCTGTGAGTCCTTCTGGGTAGGTCTCTAAGAGCTTTCCACACTTGGATTGTACAACATTTGCCCATTATTCTTTTCAAAATTATTCAAGCTCTGTCAGATTGGTTGTGGATCATTGCTAGACAACCATTTTCAGGTCTTGCCATYTATTTTCAAGCAGATTTAAGTCAAAAATGTAACAGCCTTATTCACTGTCTTCTTGGTAAGCAACTTCAATGTAGATTTGGCCTTGGGTTTTAGGTTATTGTCCTGCTGAAAGGTTAATTAATCTCCCAGTGTCTGCTGGAAAGCAGACTGAGCCAAGTTTCCCTTTAGGATTTTGCCTGTGTTTAACTCCATTCCGTTTCTTTTTCATCCTGAAAAACTCCCCAGTCCTTAACGATTACAATCATAACATGATGCCGCCACCACTATGCTTGAAAATATGGAGAGTGGTACTCTGTAATATGTTGTATTGGATGTGCCCCAAACATAACACTAAGTTAATTGCGTTGCCACATTTTTTTTTGCACTATTACTTTAGTGCCTTGTTGCAAACAGGATGCATGTTTTGGAATAGTTTTATTCTGCACAGGGTTCCTTCTTTTTACTCTGTCAATTAGGTTAGTATACAATGTCATCCTCAGTTTTCTCCTATCACAGCCATTAAACTCTAACTGTCTTAGTCACCATTGGGATCATGGTGAAATCCCTGAGCGGTTTCCTTCCTGTCAGGCAACAGTGAAGAAGGATGCCTGTATCTTTCTTGTGACTGGGTGTATTGATACACCATCCAAAGTGTAATGAAATACCTTCACCATGTTCAAATGGATATTCAATGTCTGCCAGGTGCCATTCTTTGCGAGGCATTGGAATCCTCCCTGGTCTTCGTGGTTGAATCTGTGTTTGAAATTCACTGCTTTGGTATTTTATTAGGATCCCCATTAGCTGTTGCYAAAGCCAGAGCTACTCTTCCTGGGGTCCACACCAAACACGAAACAATTCAGAACATTAATAGACAAGAACAGCTCAAGGACAGAACTACATACATTTAAAAGCTTGACTGAGGGACCTTACAGATYACTGTATATGTGGGGTACAGAGATGAGATAGTCATCCAAAAATAATGTTAAACACTATTATTGCACAGAGTCCATGCAATTTATTATGTGACTTGTTAAGCACATTTTTACTCGTGAACGTAGTCAGCCTTGCCATAACAAAGGGGTTGAATACTTACTGACTCAAGGCATTTCAGCTCTTTATTAATTTGTAAAAATGTKAAAAAACATAATTCCACTTTGGCATTATGGGGTATTGTGTGTAGGCCAGTGACACAAAATCTCAATTGAATCCATTTTAATTTCAGCCTGTAAGAACAAATGTGGAAAAAGTCAAGGGGTGTGAATWCTTTCTGAAGGAACTGTAAATATCTGCACCATGAATAGCAGSAGAGTGCAGGCTTTTGCTCCAGCTCTACACAAACACACCTGATTTAACCACATGGTCTACCGATACAACCAATCCATGCTCTGAAGTCAAAACGTGATTCTAAAGTTGAATCAGGAGAGTTAGATTGAGGCTGTACAGCACTGGTTAGTCTTGTGGAACCAGACAAGCATGTCTCTGAATATTGTATAGACTCTGGCATATGGCTCAGCTGTAAAGTCTGCCTGTCTAGGGTTCTGACCTGGGAGGTACTTGCTGATGATGTTGGCCGTCTCGGTGGCCCTGGCCATAGTGGAGTAGACCATGATGTCATACTTCAGCCCCAGGGCAGCCAACCGCTGGCCAGTAAACTCAGCCTGCTCCCGACCTGCAGAACACCAACACATAGTCCCATGAATGAGCAGATTGAAAGTGGTATACAAGTACACCACCTCTAAGGAGTGCTGCTGAATATGCTCTTCTTATCCACTAAAACGCAACTGTTGAGCTGTAGAGTGGAGAACTAGGTCTATGTMTCATGCTTTAWGCAACACGAATACACAGCAGGACAGGGTACAGAACCTAAAGGGGTGAGGATTCTCTCATGGTCTCCACTCCCACTCAGGTTGTACTGGGAGTGCCTGATGAAAAGGATGTTGCGTGTGGCTTTGGGTTTGCCATTCTCCTGCTCTGAGCTTGGGTCTTCACTGGTGTTCTCCTTCTTCRTCCCATTTGTAAACAGTGGGGACGGGTCCCGCCTAGTACAGTACAGAGGGAACAAATCAGTTGTGTGTGTTGTGCCCAGAGAAGTCATCTGTCAGTCTGTCAACATGTTGCTGGCTGCAAATATGAATCAATCACACTCAGCGTAGACTAAACTACTTGACCCACATCCCATCAGACKACTCTTATGTTTTACAGTAGTCTGCATCAGATTTAGCTAATAAAYCAGGCATACTTATCCCAGTTGAAGTCCCAGGCATGTCCAGTAGATGCAACCGTGTGGTTCCCCGRTGACCATGTCGCTGGCTGTGCAGCTTGGAGAATATTGAACCGACTCCACTGACCTGATCGCTCTCCTTGCGTATCACCGAAATAGCCACGGGATTCAGCTGCGGCAGCCGCCACAACCAGCACCGCTGATCCGCCAGCGAATCCACACACGAGTTTGATTGTCCTCCGATATGACATGTTGTAAAAACCTAGCGATTGTGTGCAATTTGTGTTCGCTAGGTAGCGGGCTAAATTGCTAATGACGCCCAATGTGTAGAGAGAGATTTAGGAATGTAGCATCCAGCGGTCTCGAAGAGCGGCTAATCCAGACCTAGCTAGGTCCCGCCTCTGGTCAGTGGATTTACACACTTTCTAGGTACAGGGACACAGCGAATACCCTCCAACGACACTTTAATCGCCAGCTAAAAATAACTCCAGTCAAGATTATGAAGCTATTTGGAATCACTTAGCTAGCAAGCTTGAAGATAAACCAAAAGGAAAACACACAGTGCTTGGACCTACGGTCTCTCGCTGGAGCCAAAAAAAACACCTAGCGAAGATATTACGATACGCGAATGTCGCGGGACAAAACGAACAAATAATGCATCACTAGAGGGAGCTCACAGTTTTAAAAAAGGATGAAAACTTCAGAAGACGGAAAATCGGACAGAGATGGTGGAGATTATTATTGTCATGTAATGAATATTTTTTTGGGGGGGCAGAGGCTGCCTTTACACAGGCAGCCCAATTCTGATATTTTTTTCACTGACTGATATTTTGACCAATCAGATCAGGTCTGAAACAGTAAAGACCAAATAGCGGGGGGGAAAATAAAGGCAGCCTCTGTAGCCTACTTTCACAGTAGGGCCCAAGTAAAACTGACTATGATATTTGTAACAAAAAATTGCATTCAAGTTTCAAGATTAAATGTCACATGCACATGTACAGTGAAAGGCCTTTCTTACAAACTCATAGACCAACAATGCAATAATTAATAACAATGTATTACTAGAAAAAAAACATGAGAAATAAGAATAAGAAATATGAAATACACAATAAGTAAGCATACTATATACAGCAAATATTTTAAAAGTCAGTTCTAATACCGTATTTACATGTGCAGGGATACTGGAGTGATGGAGGTAGATATGTAAGGTGACTAGGCAACAGGATATAAGATAAGCAGAGTAGTAGCAGCTTGCATGTGAGTGGGTGTGCGGGTGTGTAGTCAGTATAAATGTATGTGCATATTATGTGTGAGTGAGAAAATGATGGACAAATGATGAGTGACTCAAAACAAATGAGTGACTTTTTTTCAATGTGCAAACAAAATAAAATATAGGCTATAAATCCATTTATTCAAGCATTTTTTAATTCAATGTAAATAATGCCTAAAAATATAGTTTGAGATAAACGTGTGGTCCCTGGCTGTAACCTTAGCATCACACGTCTCTTTGTTTATGGCGGCGTTTACACAGGCAGCCCAATTCTGATCTTTTTCCCCCACTAATTCAGGGGTCTTCAACCTTTTCTTGCCAAGCGACCCCCCCAGGGAACCCCTCTCAGGCAAAACGGAAGCCCCCGGGACCGCCATCATACGTTAGCTAAATACTTTTTCCACGTCTTGTCTTATCATTAGGTGACTGATAATGGAAAGGATAAGTAATCAACATTTTAAAATGAATAGATTTGGGAGATAGTTTTTCATTATTTTGACCTCCCCACATTATAATTGGAAGAGGAAGTYTAAKRTATAACATAGCCTATTAGCTAGAAAGGTAACTCTAAACACGTTTTCGCTAAGAGCAGCTGGTTAGCCATGTGTTGTCAAAAAATAATGTCCTGGTTAAGAAAGCTTACCAGCAGCCAGCAGCACTTGCCACACTGGTAACCTATTCACTGGTGCTTTTTCAAAGCCTATGTCAGACACTCCAGTGAGTGTAATGGGCTTCAATGAGTTTAATTAGCATAATATAGAGTTGAGAAATGCACTTGACATCATTAGAAAGAAAATATGATCCCATTTTCTACTATAGGTATGTAATTCAAAATGTGTTTATTCTGTTGTTGCTAGCGACATGCATAATTTAAAAAAAAAACATTTTGTGGACCCCCTGCATTACCTCCGTGGACCACCGGTTGAATACCCCTGCACTTTTGACCAATCACATCAGATCTCTTCACAAAATATCAGGAGAATTGGACTGCCTGTTTTAACGCAGGCTATAGGCTCCACCTTTCAAGCGGTTCTCTGTCCTCACTCGCCGGCTGGATTGCTAGTCGGATTTCCAATTACCGTTCTCCTGGCAGCAGGATATTATGCTGACACATCACGATTCGGATTTGTTTTCTTCAAAATAAGAGTCCCCCTACAAAGACATGCTAAACTTTTGAAATATCGATTTTGTTTTTGCATATCAGTACAGTACAACTGTTTTTCACAGCATTGCAACCACCTTTAAAAAAAAAATGATAATTTGACGTACTTTTATTTTTAATATTGTATTATTTATACCAGCATTTCTTTAGAAAGTTTACACCAATACTGGTATATTGAAAGCTATTGGGCTTGTTCAACATTGCAGCTGACATTGCAGGCAACTGCCGACTGACTGGTCTACAAATCACCTTCTATCATAAATAACGTCTCATTATTATTTGTAGATCAGTCAGTCAGTCACAATTTACCCATGATAAATTACGATTTTGATCCTCTCGAACACGGCCAATGTGTAGGCTAAGGGAAAATAAATACACTTTTAATAAAATATAAGTAATTGGAATTACTCAATAGAGTCTACAAACTTAAATTGGTCTATTATGCTGGGCAACGGGTTTAATAAAGAATGCTGGTGAKTCCTTACTCCACCCACCCCATTCACTGCAATGCAATACACTGCATATTAATTACATATTGGCTTATAGAGAAAAAAAACGACTATGTGCCGATGTAAACSTGGATTGGGAGTACTCAGTAGGGTCTGCAGAATCTATATACACTCAATGGCCAGTTTATTGTACAAACCCATKTAGTACRGGGTCGGACCCCCTTTTGCCTCCAGAACAGCCTGAATGCTTCAGGGCATGGAAACGTTGCTCAATTGGTATCAAGGGACCTAATGTATGCCAAGAAAACCCCACACCATTACACCACCAGCCTGTACCATTGACACCAGGCAGGATGGGGCCAGGGACTCATGCTGCTTACGCCAAATTCTGACTCTGCCATCGGCATGGCGCAACAGGAACCGGGATTCGTTGGACCAGGCAATGTTTTTCCACTCCTCAATTGTCCAGTGTTGGTGATCGCGTGCCCACTGGAGCCGCTTCGTCTTGTTTTTAGCTGATAGGAGTGGAACCCAGTGTAGTCGTCTGCTGCAATAGCCCATCCGTGACAAGGATCGATGAGTTGTGCATTCTGAGATGCAATTTTGCACCCCACTGTTGCACTGCGCCGTTATTTGCCTGTTTGGGGCCCGCCTATTAAATTGCACGATTCTTACCATTCTCCTTCGAACTCTCATCAATGAGCTGTTTTCGCCCACAGGACTGCTGCTGCCTGGATGTTTTTTGTTTGTCGCACCACTGTCGGTAAACTCTAGACACTGTCGTGCGTGAAAAGCCAAGGATGCCGGCCGTTTCTAAGATACTGGAACTGGCGTGCCTCGCACCGATGATCATACCCCGCTCAAAGTTATTAGGTCACTCGTTTTTGCCCATTCTAACATTCAATCGAACAGTAACTGAATGCCTCAATGCCTGTCTGCTTGCTTTATATAGCAAGCCACGGCCAAGTGACTCACTGTCTGTATCGAACAGTAACTGAATGCCTCAATGCCTGTCTGCCTGCTTTATATAGCAAGCCATGGCCAAGTGACTCACTGTCTGTAGGAGTGAACCATTTTCGTGAACGGGGGGTGTACCTAATAAACAAACTGGCCACTGAGTGTATGGTGTTATTTCTTGGCAGACTGAGGTCTACATACCCAGCAGCACGTTTTACTCCACCCATTCCAGTGGTCCCAATGCAATACACCGTGGGCCTATTAATTTACATATAGGCTTACAGAGAAATAATTACTCTATGTGTTGACTTAAAAGTGGTGTTGGGAGTACTCAGTAGGGTCTGTAGAATCTATATACTGTATGGTGTCATTTCATGGGGCACTGAATAATACGGAGTGTTGCTGGCCTTTTACTACACCCATTCTATTGGCCACAATGCAAATCGCTGCATATGCATTACATAGTGGCTTATAGAGAAAAACTGTTCTGTGTGCCGATGTCAAAGTGGGGTTGGGATTACTCAGGGTCTGTAGAATCTATATACAGTATGGTGTCTGTCTCTTATACACATCTAGATGTGTATAAGAGACAGATTTTCACCTAGTCAGCGCAGGGATTCAAACCAGCAACCTTTCGGTTACTGCCCCAATGCTCTTAACCGCTAGGCTACCTGCCGTCCAGGTACAGTAGGCATAGGCAAAGGCCTATTAACTCGTTTTCAAAAAACAATAACAGAGACAAGATTATTTACAAGTTATATTGTGATGATTATCTCTCAATGTCCGCAAAGGCATTTTCTGTACAGTTTTAAATGCATTACAAGAAACACTCTGCTGTATTCTTCAAGCTTAAAACCTTAACATCTTTCAACTAAGTAATTTCCCCTCCGATAACTAATGTAAAACATAGTCTCGCTTGCCATTGTGACAAAGCGTATTCACATTGCGCTCTAATAAAACTGCGTTAGAGAACAAGCACACATAACCACCACTACTATTACCGTCTGACTGTTTTCTAAAATGGGGGCACCGATAAGAAAATTCATAGTTTAGTGTCACATCCACCACAATCCCACGCATTGCCAGATACTGTAATGCCAGGTATTRTCTGAATTGGAAGTAGTGTATCCTCAAATTKTTTTTCATACTGGCTTAAGGAATCCATAATATTCAGATTTAAATTAAAGCAATTARTACTACTAACTTTATGTTGCATATCTATGCCTATAACTGTCCAATGTGACTAAYTTCACAGGCACTATCACATGCTTATGCTGCATTCAAAACAACTGGGAACTTGGAACTGGGAACTTGGAAATCTCAGACTTTTGACTTCAGTGGATTCAAAACTACTGGGAACTCGGAAAAAACAAACTCCGACTGGGAAAAATCGATTTGAATGGTCATCCAAGATCACTGTCGTCATGATTTGACCTCMTATTTTTCCTAATTCCAAGTTGTTMTGAACGCGGCATTAAAACCCCACCAGTTGTGTGTGGGCCGTTCCAGGCTCATTTGGCATAACCTCTTTGCTGTCACAAAACAGACTCTGTAATCGCTGACTCTCAAAATACGCCGGGCATATTAACACAATTTGTTGCTTCAGATGTAACTTCACCAGATCATTGTACCCGTCAATTATTCTGTCATTAAACCACTTGTTGTCACAGTTTAATATGTTATAGACTTTTGACCTCACACAAGAAACATAAAGTACAACCATATCTGGAGTGCTGTTCCAAATTGTTTGTGTACTGATTAGGCTACTGCTGCACATGTAACTTACTTCGTGTGCTTCTCACTTCGAAGTAATTTTCTTGAAAAGAATGTCAAGTGCCCCTTTTATGTCTGGAAGTGGAACGCTAAACATTGATGTGAAGTTTGGGTCATTGTGGATTCTGTTGGTTTGACAAGTTTCACAGCTATCTTCGTGCATAGCATTAGCCAAATATTTTATCGCTAGCATATCTAAGCAAGAAAGAAGTGGGTCGACAAAATCCAGTGGATCATTTTGTTTATTTGGATACAAAGACAAAAATGATTTGTGTATCTCAGCTAAAACATGATTCAACTCTTCAGGCAGGAAACTGCWCACTGGATGCTGCACTGCTGTCTGTAATAAATTAGCAAAGTTATTTATTTTGCGAGTACACTTTGRGATGAGTGTGGGTCTATATTTCCAAAAATATTTTTTTACAACGTGAAGATGCAGCAAAGATTGTAGTGTTGAATTTAGCCAACAGTTCTGAATTCGATTAGAGAATTTACATATGGTTGTGATCATGTTACCATGGCAATGTTGCTCAGGTCTGGTATCAAGAATGAAAGGTTCACTGAACCCTTGTGTCACATTACCCTTCTTTATCTTATTATTCAGAGAAAACATTTTAGAATTGATATCAGGAGGCATGTGAAAGTTTTTTTTTAGAGACCCTCCAAAACCCCACCTGTTTCGTTTTGGTTGTTGGTCAGTGATTCTGCTAGTTCCTCCTTCTGTTTGTGTGGCATTTTTGGTTTTCTTGCTTTTCTTTTCTTTCTTACGTGACATCTACAGCACACTACTCCACAATGACAAAGGGAAAACATGTTTTTAGACATTTTTGCAAATTTATTGAAAATGAAATACAGAAATATCTCATTCACATAAGTATTCACATCCTTGAGTTAACACATGTTAGAATCACCTTCGGCAGCGATTACAGCTGTGAGTCTTTCTGGGGTAAGTCTCTAGGCACTTTGCACACCTGAATTGTACAATATTTGCACATTATTCTTTTGAAAATTCTTCAAGCTCTGTCAAATTGGTTGTTGATCATTGCTAGACAGCCATTGTCAAGTCTTGCCATAGATTTTAATGCCGATTTTTTAAAGTCAAAATTATAACTAGGCCACTCAGGAACATTCAATGTTGTCTTGGCAAGCAACTCCCGTGTATATTTGCCCTTGTGTTTTAGGTTATTGTCCTGCTGAAAGGTACATTTGTCTCCCCGTGTCTGTTAGATTGAACCAGGTTTCCTCTAGGATTTTGCCTGTGCTTAGCGCTATTCCATTTATCATTATCCCCCAAAAATTCTGTGGTCCTTTGCGATTACAAGCATACGCATAACATCATGCAGCCACCACCATTCTTAAAAATATGAAGAGTGGTACTTCGTGATGTGTTGTGTTGGATTGGATTTGCTCCAAACATAACACTTTGTATTCAGGACATAAAGTTCATTTCTTTGCCACATTTTTTGCAGTTTTACTTTAGTGCCTTATTGCTAACAGGATTCATGTTTTGGAATATTTGTAATCTGTASAGGCTTCCTCCTTTTCACTCTGTCATTTAGATTAGTATTGTGGAGAAAATAAAATGTTGTTGATCCATCCTCAGTTTTCTCCAATCACATCCATTAAACTCTTTTAAAATCACCATTGGCCTCATGGTAAAATCCATGAGCGGTTTCCTTCCTCTCGGCAACTGAGTTAGGAAGGACGCCTGTATATTTGTTGTGCCTGGGTGTCTTGATACACCATCCAAAGTGTAATTAATAACTTAATCATGCTCAAAGGGATAATCAATGTTTTTGCCCATCTACCAATAGGTGCCCTTTGCTAGGCATTGGAAAACCTTGTTTTTGAGGGACGTTACAGATAATTGTATGTGTGGGGTACAGAGATGAGGTAGTCGTTCAAAATCATGTTAAACACCACWATTATTGCACACAGAGTGAGTCCATACAATTTATTATGTGKCTTGTTAAGTAKATTTTTACTCATTAACTTCTTTAGGCTTGCCATAACAAAGGGGCCGAATACTTATTGACTCAAGACATTTCAGCTTTTAATTTTTATTCATTTGTAAACATTTCGAAAAAATAAAAATAAACGTTTTTTCTTTTCTTTGACATTATGGGGTATTGTGTGTGTAGGCCAGTGACACAAAACCTCAATCTATTTTAAATTCAGGCTGTAAGACAACAAAATGTGGGGAAAAGTCAAGGMGTATGAATACTTTCTGAAGGCACTGTAAAGTATGTCTCTTTGGTAGGCTATGTACAAAGTATGTATTTTAACTATACATCCCGTTATTTATCCCCTGAATACAAATGTTTTGTTTTGAAGGTTTCCTCACGGATATCTGTGTTTTTCTTGTTTAGCAGTACTTTTATATACGTTGATGAAAATCTCTTTAAATCTCGTGTGAGAAAGTCAGACCAAATAGGAATTAGACCAAAATAGACCAAATAGGAATTACCAGAAGAAAGTTTAAAAAAAGCMTGTCTAACAGTTTTTATGAACAGTACAGGTTTCTCTCAGTGCATTGTGCTCTATCAATGCGTTCAAAGGTTTGTTTCCGTATTTTGTCAAAGCATTCAAAGAAAGGAGAGTTTACTTTTTCACTATATACTGTACAGTGAACTCCAGAAGTATTGGGACAGTGACACATTTTTTGTTTTGACTTGAAATTATATGATGACTGCGGTTAAAGTGCAGACTGTCAGCTTTAATWTTAGGGTATTTTCATCTATATCGGGTGAACCGTTGAGAAATTACAGCACTTTTTGTACATAGTCCCCCCGTTTTAGGGGACCAAACGTATTGGGACAAATTCKCTTGGGTATTAAAGTAGTAAAAYGTTTTGGGTCCCATATTCATAGCACGCCACGACTACAMCAAGCTTGTGACTACAAATTTGTTGAATGCATTTGCTTTGTGTTTTGGTTGTGTTTCAGATTGTTTTGTGCCCAATAAAAATGAATGGTAAATCATGTATTGTGTCATTTTGGAGTCACTTTTATTGTAAATAAGAATAGGATATGTTTCTAAACAATTCTACATTKATGTGGATGCTACTATGATTACAGATAATCCTGAATGAATCATGAATATGTGAGAAAGTTAGACACGCAAACATACCCCTCACCATTACAATAACAGGGGAGGTTAGCATTTTTTTGTTGTTGAGGGGGGTATTATATTCATTATTCACGATTAATTCAGGATTATCCATAATCATGGTAGAATCCACATGACTGTAGAAGTGTTTAGAAACATTATAAGCAAATACTTAACTTTTTACTTCAGAAATAAGTGAATTTGMCCC
The DNA here is from genome assembly GCF_002910315.2 of Salvelinus sp. IW2-2015. NCBI lineage: Eukaryota > Metazoa > Chordata > Actinopteri > Salmoniformes > Salmonidae > Salvelinus > Salvelinus sp. IW2-2015. The sequence continues at coordinate 29,759,639 of NC_036855.1, forward strand.
AATACTTTTGGTCCCCTAAAATGCGGGGACTATGTACAAGAACGGTTCACCTGATATGGATGAAAATACCCTCAAAATAAGTCTGTACTTTAAATCTCTTAGTCATTGTATCARCTCAATGTGCTTGGAGTACAGAGCCAAAARAGTAACAKATTTGTCACTGTCCCAATAGTTTTGGCGTTCACTGTATATATCACCTTCAAATTCATCAGCAAATGGTGRTCATCAATGGATTTTCTGGGTCAGTTTTTAGGTCTAATGTTTGTGTTAGTTTCTTGATTTTGTTAATAGAGCTGCTTACTAATGTGGAATTATGTCTGCTACCAAGAACAATGCAAACATCAACAATGCCACAAATGTCAGCAAGATTTGTGGAATTCATGCCCATCCGGTACCTGTATTCCTTCTTACTGTACTCTTGTCTACAGAGTTGACCAGCTTGTTGCATTAAATTACTTTTACATACTGGTATGACACAGAAATCTAGATGTTATGGAGTAGCCTCTCCTTTCACTATTTTCAAACTTTGTCTCAAATACTCGTCTACCCATTGAAGACAAGATAGAAGTGGGTCGATGAAATCCAGTGGATGATTTTGTTTATTTGCATACAGAGGTTAAAATTATTTTTGTATCTGTCAGCTAAAACACGATTCAACTCTTCAGGCAGCAAAGTGCTCCCTGGATGCAGCAATGTAGCAGTGCTATGGACCTATCACTATCATTCATTTGTACAGGTACTATGTTGCTGCCACACATATCCCTTTCTTTATTCTATACTGCATTTGGTAACTGCTCTATTGCTCTCTGGGTATGCTCCTCACTAATCATAAATGTAACTGGAACAGAAACATTGGATTATGTTACTACAATCTCATTGTATAATAGCCTCTTTAAAAAAAAAAAATGATTTTAGACTTGGGTGGCATCCAGGGGCATCCCAAGTTATCCACCTTGCAATATGTTGAAATGCGGACTTTTARTTTTGAAGGTTTCCTCATTACCATAGTAAAGTGACATCGTTAGTGCTGCTAGCAGAAAAGTAGTGGATTTCCTAGTTTTTGGAGCGCTGTATTTTCTGCCTGTCTATATTTGGATCTGTGTGCGTTTAACGGTAGTAAATACGGATTGGCTGAATCGTTCATTATAGATATTGCAGACTGGATCTTGACATATGTATCCTATCTCCAATTGGAATAAATAATTGAGGAATGTGGAAATTACAGAATGCCCAACAGCGTTGGAAAGAGATTTAAACCCACCAAATACATCCCGGTATCTACTGCTGCCACTCTTCTTGTGGGATCCACCACCTTATTCTTCGTTTTTACGTAAGTTTTAATTGTTTAGTAAGMCTTATAGGCTATCCTTCTGGTAATGCCTTACACACAATAAAGAGTTTSCTATTCGGATCAGTAGCATAGGTCCGACGATATGGTGGTAACCAATGACTATTGCTGTTAGAAGTTTTTGTTGCAGGATTTTAGACCGCTTTTCCGGGTCGGACCTTTATGCTATTATGAATGGTTTTATAAATGTGGACTGTGCACTGCATTGCCTACAGCTATTATTGATCTTCGACTCGTTTTGGTAGTCTTGTTAGGCTGGGTGTGTCGAAGCATTATGGCAGAAACTTCTATATTACATTTACTTTATATTTGTTTTCCAAATGCATTTTTTTCTAGAATAAACTTCATAGTTGGACAGCCAACTCAAGSTTGAAGTAGTCTAGGAGGTAGGCAGATAGCGGCTATAGGGTACTGTGTAGCCGTAGGCCGCCATACTTGCCAGTTAGTTGCCCCGTCTTTAGTTCTTCAGGCACAGCAAACAAGTAACACAGCGGTGAATTGRTATATCGTTGCAACTGGTAGGCTACTTTGAATATGGGTGTGTCCAATATTGATTAGAAATGCTGATTCGCCCTCGGTACCTACATCAAAGTGCTTCATGTATAACGGGCAAGTGCATATGTGCGCTCTGAAGATTTTAGTGGTTAGAGCTCTACCACTGCACCTTCATTATYGAAATGTGTGTGGTTTACAGCGAGTGATGTTTTTCTGAAGGTTATTTTTTCCACCCAGATTCGTTTTTTTTACATATCCATTTTCCCATGGTTATTTATTGCATTCCTGATTGACCCTGTGATCTACTTTCAAGTGCATCATTTATTGACATATAGGCGGACAATCTGATTGTAAACTTTCAAGTACAGCCTAGGCCTGCTGTACATTTGAATCTGCACTTAGAGTCTATTTGCTTATGGGGACTAGTGGTTTGACTGAACTGGTATGATCTCATGGTTCAGCTGTCAGAGATTTGAGCACTAAATGCATTAGGGCATTGCATGAATGAATAGGCCTATAGGCTTAGGCCACTGTATGATATTCATATTTAAACACATGTAAAGGAAGAGAGGCTATAGGCGTAGCCCCAGAGAGAGTGYGAGAGKTAGAGATATGCCGGTGGCATGCTACGACACCAACATCTATTTCTTTACTCTTGTCAGATAGGCTACTGCATCTGCTATAGAGATATACAATGTAGGTGTGCAGAAGGAGGCTAATTCGTTATTTTTCGATCAGAATATTTTTGATAAAGATAAGCATTATATTGTTAGATCATAGGAGTAGCTAGGCTACCTGGGGCGGCAGGTTAGAGTGTTGGACTAGTAACCGAAAGGTTGCAAGATCGAATCCCCGAGCTGACAAGGTAAACATCTGTCGTTTTTTCCCTGAACAAGGCAGTTAACCCACTGTTCCTAGGCTGTCATTGAAGATAAGAATTTGTTATTTTTTTAATTTAAATTATTATTATTATTTTTTTTTTAATTTTACCCCTTTTTCTCCCCAATTTTCGTGGTATCCAATCTTGTCTCATCCCTACAACTCCCGTACGGGCTCGGGAGAAAGCCATGCGTCCTCCGAAACACAACCCAACCAAGCCGCACTGCTTCTTAACACAGCGCGCCTCCAACCCGGAAGCCAGCCGCACCAATGTGTCGGAGGAAACTTGTGCATGTAATTATTAACAGACAAATCAAAAATCATCTCTCTTTAAAAAAACAACAGCAACCCAAACAACAGCAACACAAAGTGTAAATGTGTCACGTATACTCCCTCTCCGGCCTCTAGGTCCCCAGGCTGCTGATTATTATGCACACCTGTCACCATCGTCAAGCACACCAGCGCCTCATGACACTCACCTGGACTCCATCAACTCCTTGATTACCTTCCCTATATCTGTCACTCTCCTTGGTTCTTTCCTCAGGTGTTATTGACTCTGTTTTCATGTCAGTGTGTTGTTTGTGTTCCTTGTTTTCTGTGCTGTTTATTTATTAAACACTCACTTCCTGTACTTGCTTCCAAACTCTCAGCGCACATCGTTACAAAATGTTTGCAAACTTTGCCCAGACTGAGCTATTCAGGACAGTATAGGCTAGAGGAAGTCTGAGTGTGTAGCATGGCTTTTGTACTGGGGGTTAATGGTTTCGATCAAAGGAAACATATGAAGTTGGCTTTCCCTGTTGCCCAGCTATCTAGATTGTAGCGTCAACAACCACTCCAGTTCTAAATGGGTTCCTCCCTGGCTGTAAGAGGCTTTGCATAGACACATAGTAAGACAAAGTGGTAGTCTAATGGTGTAGTCCTGATGTGCTTGTGTGCTTTGGTACCACAGTAGCTGATACAGGGCAGCAGGAAGCTAGTCTCAGGTCCCTCTCCAATCTTCCAGACCTCTTGGTTTTACTGCCCAGCTTCTCTATTGCAGCAGGGGTTCCAGTCAAGCTGTGGTCAGGGCTAGATAGATGGGCCAAACATTGACCCCCAACAGATGGGTAGAGAGGGTAAGGATTAGGATTTTACCCCGTTCCTCTGCTCTTTGATTCCACATGCAGCTAAACGTCCATAGGATTGGGTTGTGTATAATGGAACCCACTGGGGTAGAATTACTGTGCATATCCACTCTAACATTGATGGGGGGAACATATGCTACACAATACACCACAATGCTCCTCAATGCACCACAACATTCCACAATACACCACAATGCTCCTCAGTACACCACAATGCTCCTCAATACACCACAATGCTCCTCAATACACCACAATGCTCCTCAATGCACCACAATGCTCCTCAATGCACCACAACATTCCGCAATGCACCACAACATTCCGCAATGCACCACAACATTCCACAATGCACCCCAACACAACAAAACAAACCACAGTAGATCCAATAGATGAAGCCACACATGTGCTGTGTTTAGAGAGCTGTGAGACAGCAACCTATGTGAGTCATTGTGGACCAAGTGATTGCCAGGTCTCCACACTAGTGTCATATCAGGCATGGAGGAAGAGGCACTGTGTGAATAGTATGAGTGCCAGCTGAGTGCTGGCACAGTGTTACTGTTACTGCTGTGCCTGGCGTCTCTGTCAGTGGATTTACAGTATGTCTGTCCTTCACGACCACAATATCATTCACTCATTCACGTAAGGCTCATAATGCCATGTGACCAAGGTCCCCTGATTCCTCTACACAGGTCCAGCTTCTGGTGTTTCTGCAGAAACAAGAGGTGGTATAACATTGGACTGTTTGCTGATGTAAACAAACAAGCACTTTGTAAAGGCTTTCCACATGCTCTATACATTTGCTACCTGCCATTGAGAAAAATGCAGAGGCTTACTGTTATCATTTCCTGTCAATACCAATATCCCACATTTAAGAAGGGGTGAGAAGGATTTCTGGAAACTATCAATTGACTATGCGGCAGTTGTTATGGCAATAAATTACAGAAGAGGTTGCTGTTTGTGTTTAGAGCCAAACTATCTCCCAGAGATTCATGTACGTACAGCTTGGCATGYGAGCCGGAGCAAAGTGGACAGAGAGAAATCTAATCTTAAACTTCCACATCTGTTTCCTCATTTACAACATYTTCATTTAAATGAGACGCTCGGTGCAGTAGGCTTTTCCTCTTGAACCACTATTGTTCTGATGGTAGGTGCAATCAGGSGCTATGTTCGTTCCGATGTCCATACTAGCACACCACGTAGAATGCACAATTCATTGCTTCATTCTAACCAGTATGCTAGTTTGGACATTGCAGCAAAGATTGGCTAATGTCTCACAGTTCTTTTCATGTGTATAACAATGTATTAGGATATCATAGAGTGGACTGGGGGTATCGTTAATCTCATATTTACTCACCCCAACATGATGGTGTGGTAGTGGTGAGGGATGGATTAATGCCTAGCATCCAGGGATAAGTGCTAGATGTGCCCTCTGGCTGTGGTGTTTTAAAACATTGTGGTAATCTCTTCTCTACCACATTAATTGAACTTTTAGGAGAGTAATTAAATGTGCATCCCCCATTGATCTTAATCCACATCCGGACTGTGGCGACGTCCCAAATYGCCCTCTTTTTTTTCATACATAGTGCACTACTTTCGACTAGAACCCTGTAGGCCCTGGTCAAAAGTAGTGCACTGGGGAATAGGGTGCCATTTGGGACACACATTGGGTGTGATTATGCAGCTGCTGCTGTCCTCTCTTRATTTGGTGGTTCTGTATCACTGATGCTATCTTATTCATTGGTGCCTTTCAGTACTGTGTGTTAGATACCATTAGAGCCTAGTCATCCTCCAATCCCCACTTCCCTTTGCTAATGTGTTTGATTGTAAGGGCTCTGTGAATTTGATGTTAGTTTAATCATTTGTTAATCTACATTGATTGTTTTGATATAGGTGATATAGTATTGACATAGTGATATTTGATAATGGTGATATCAGAAGTTTTTGTTTGATATGGTGGATATAAATCTGATTAGGTTATGTCATTAAGGTTGTCTMTCTGGTTTGCTAAATCGCTATGATCATGTTGTTTGTGTCGATTCCAATGTTCGATCCTCTATATTAGGATATCAGTAGTTCAGATTCTCTCCCTCCCTCCTTCCCTCCCCTACAGCGATTCTATCCTGTCACCACCCTACTTAGTTTGTAAATGCTTCTGCCTGCATTGTGAAAAGAGGGGTATTATGGACTATTCAGAGCTCTCCTTCTTCATGCAGAGATAAAGATAATGAGATAATAGGTTTGGTATATTTCTGCCGATGACACCTGGACCCTTGTCTGATGGGTAGTGCTGAGCAATTAGTACTTTTTATTTAAAAAATAATCAGTTTTCGATGTTGGTTTTGATCATTTTTGTAACATTAAATACACTATACATTATGTGGGTTGAATGCTTGTAACACAGAWTCAAACAATTAATACAAGTCCCATGATGGTAGTGACTGCCCATTACTGCTTWTCACTTAWTAACCATCATTTATTCACATTACTTTACTTTAATAACATCTTTCAGTTGTTGTGTATATTACATTAGTTTTATTTGATMACTTTATTATTTCATTCCAAGTCATCATCGCATCTCCATTGAGCTGCTGCCTATGTTGTCTGACAAAAATCACACTTTTGTAGTTCTACATCTTAAATAAGGCATACTTTTATGACTGCTGAATACCAACTATCAATCACTTAGATCATGTATTTTCAGGTAGAGATACCTAGCGAAGCTCACGATTGCTCATTCTTCTCTCTTCAGTAGCAGGCATAAAAGAAACACAGACCGGACAAGTAGATGGCCAATGGATTATGGTCATTGTAGGGAATTACTATGTTTTATGCGCTAAACTATGTAGAGTATTGGCCTGTTGGAAACTACAAATCCCTAATACATCGCACAGTTCAGGCCGAATCTGATTTATTTCTAGAGAAACTGTGCGATGTGTGCATTGAGTTCACAGAAGAAGGAACAACGAACGAAATGAAATTCAAATAATTGAACCAACGTCAAGGATAGGATAGGGAACGCTTTAGTTTTCTGTGTAATATAGAGGATAGATGCTGATTATCTCACTGAAAACAACAAGGCCAAAATAGGCATTCACAGCCTAAAGTGATTCATAAAATCGCTGCACAACTGTCTGATCGCTGGTTTTCAGGGGGACAAATGGAGCTTTTGGTATTACTGAGGATAAGGCCTTTASCAGGACTGGGGATGCTATGTTTAAAAATAATAATAATATGAGCAGCTACTTTAGGTCAAGGAGAGATCTTGTAGATGAATTCATTTGGTTGCAGGGTTGTGCTGGTGTCACTCTCAAAGGGCTCCTTGCAGTTATGTACTGTATAACATCATGAACAAGGAAGGGATGACTACTCCCTTCCCTTTCAATACAATTTAAAATAATTGTTTTAATTGTGTGTACTGCATTATTTATCATGAGTGTAGGCTCCCTTGTGGATCTTATGACTGCGTGGTAATTTATTTGAGACTTCAACCCCACTCTTTTGCACTACACTATTTCTTTCTATTACAGTAAAAAAATGTACCAGGAACTTATAAACATGTCTGTAGGCTACAACATGTCTGTACTTTGAAAGGAAAAGTCTAGTTGCTTGATGGCTTAGGGACCAAACCTAAATCTTGAAATTGAATATTAATCATGAAACCAAACTATATAATGTTGAACATAATGTAGCCTCTCGTAAGATAGGATGAACTGTAATTCCTCATTATCAAATGTCTTGGGGCTGAATACACTCATCCCATTTGGCAGCATACACAGAAACCATAGAGTTCCATTCTAGGTAAAGGTTTACATAACCCCTGTAACACCGACCGTTCCCCTCTGCAATCTATCTACTGTAGATCTGTTCTGTTTCCACTTTCCCATGTTCTGTATGGGTAATGTATGGTTTAATAGTATGTATGGTTACACTGACATACACTTGCTATGTATCGTTAATYTATGGTMTAATGCTATGTATGAGTAATGTATGGTTTAATGCTATGTATGAGTAATGTATGGTTTAATTCTGTGTATGAGTAATGTATGGTTTAATACTATGTATTAGTAATGTGTGGTTTAATGCTATGTATGGGTAATATATGCTTTAATGCTATGTATGGGTTACACTGACATACATTTGCTATGTATGGGTTGTGTATGGACTCCACTGACCATAATTGAGGGATTCAATTCAACACAAAAGGATGACGGTGGTATCTTGAGTCTCAGATTCAACTGCTGACATTTTCTTTTAAATCGTTTTGAACAAAGTTTCWATGAGGTAGGCCTGTAACTTAATTTAATGTACAGTGCCTTCAAAAACTATTCATACCCCTTGACACATTTTGTTGTGTTACAGCCTGCATTTAGAATTGATCACATTTAGGTTTTTTGGTCACTGGCCAGAGAACACCCCATAATGTCAAAGTGGAATCATGTTTTTCGGAATGTTTACAAATTAATAAAAAATGAAAAATGTCTTGAGTGAATAAGCATTCAACCCCTTTGTTATGGCAAGCCTAAATAAATTCAGGAGTAAAAAATGTGCTTAACAAGTCACATAAGTTGCATGGACTCAATCTGCGTGCAATAATAGTGTTTTTTGAATGACTCCAGGTACCCCACACATAAAATGATCTGTAAGGTCCCTCAGTCGAGCAGTGAATTTCAAACACAGATTCAACCACAAAGYCCAGGGAGGTTTTCCAATGCTTTGCAAAGAAGGGCACCTATTGGTAGAAAAACAGACATTGAATGTCTCTTTGAGCATAGTGAAGTTATTAATTACCCTTTTAAATGGTGRATCTATACACCCAGTCACTACAAAGTACAGGCGTCCTTCCTAACTCGGTTGCTGGAGTGGAAGGAAACCGCTCAGGGATTTCACCATGAGGCCAATGGTGACTTTAAAACAGTTACTGGCTGTCATAAAACAGTTTAATGGCTGTGATAAGAGAAAACTGAGGATGGCTCAACAGCATTGTAGTTACMCCACAATACTAACKTAATTAACAGAGTGAYAAGGAAGCCTGTACAGAATCAAAAATATTCCCAATCATGCATTCTGTTTGCAACAAGGCACTAAAGTAATACTGCCAAAAAATTGTCCTGAATTCAAAGTGTTATGTTTGGGGCAAATCCAATACAACACATTACTGWGTACAACTCTCCATATTTCCAAGCATAGTGGTGGCTGTATCATGTTATGAGTATGCTTMTAATTGTTAAGGACTGGGGGAGTTTTTCAGGTTCAGTCTGCTTTCCACCAGAGATGAATTCGCCTTTCAGCAGGACAGTAACCTGGCCAAATCTACACTGAAGTTGCTTACCAAGAAGATAGTGAATGTGACCAAGTTACAGTTTTGACCTAAATCTGCTTGAAAATCTATGACAAGACCTGAAAATGGTTGTCTAGCAATGATCCACAGCCAATCTGACAGAGCCTGAAGAATTGTGAAAAGAATAATCGGCAAATGTTGAACAATCCAAGTGTGGAAAGCTCTTAGAGACTTACCCAGAAAGACTCACAGCTGTACTCACTACCTAAGGTGATTCTAACATGTATTGACTCAGGGGGTTGAATACTTATCTAATCAGGATACTGTATATTAGTGTTTAATTTTTCATGATTTTCTTTACAAATGTTATAATTTTTCTTCCACTGACATTACAGATTATTGTGTGTAGATCGCTAACATAAAATTACAATTAAATACATTTTAATCCCACTWTGTAACACAACAAAATGTGAAAAAAGTCAAGGGCTGTGAATACTTTCTGAAGGCACTGTATATTTTATTTGATACCATCTAGGGTAGATTATTGTGTACTGTGTTGTTTTGTTTGGGTCTGTAGTGAAACTGACAAACACAAAGAACACTGAAAGCCTGTTGAAGGTAGAGAAATGGCACCAGTACAACAAAACGCCAAATACTTATTTCAAACAATAGACAGTGTGGTGACTCACTCTCTGTCTCCCCGATGGGGGTTTACACATTCACACTCCACGATGGATACGTTTAAATCTGGCTTTCATTGCTCCTATATTTTTTMCCGCAGGCTAAGTGACAGTAATGAGATCAAATGTATAATTCAGGCCCGAAGTTTTGATATAATAAAAAGGAACGCTCACCAAGGGAATCCCAAATGACACTGTTAACATTTMTATTAACCCATAATGGAGTTATCCCCCAGCCTCCCTCTGTCTTCCTGCCTCACCTTCTCTTAAYGCATCAGCATGCTTCAGTCCGGCTGGCAGATAGCCAAAGTCGGCTAGGCGAACCGAATACGCTCGCAATACTTTAGCTTGAAAAATGAGAAAAAAACGGCAATAGTACTGTTTGTCCATTTAGAGATATTGATCTGAATTAATCTAAGATAACTCAAGAAACATGTTATTGATTTTGCCGTTTTTGCCGTGGAGATCTTAGTCACGCAATTTTACATCTAACTAAGATGTTTGGTGCAGTATTTCTAAATGAAAAAATGTGCATGAAAACGAGTCGTCTCTCAGTGAATGACAACAAAGACTTTACTGAAGAATCCCTACTGTTGACCAATCACAGACTAAGGGGCGTAGACTTCGGCTACAGACTTCAGCTTGCCTCAAGAAAAAAGGTTGTGTGCCTGAACAACCGAAAAAAAGACTTACCAAAGTCCAAAACAAAAAAGACATCACAAAATGTCTTCATAATATATGCATAAACTCTTCCAAGCTGTTTCGTCTGGGAAGCATGCGGACGCCTTTACACTCTCTTACAAGGAGGGTAATATTCCAGTCATTATCTGCCATGGCAGGGTACAGCTATAAATCAGATCCCTGTCCTCTCCTTCATAACCATGGCTTGTCCAGCTGTTGATTCCCCTCAGATAAATGTGTTGGACCAGCCACTTCTTCATACCGCATCACTGGACCCAACCAGCCACACGGACAAGCATGCCTTACGTCTTCACCCTACATTGGTATTGACAAGTGAATGAGGCGGGCAAATAAAAGCCTGGGTCATCTAATCTGATTCCATCCTAGCCTCCTGTCACTCCCTCACAACTAGGTTAAGATCATGCTTCCCTGGTCGTGTCTGGCATCCTGAGTGAACAAAGCAGCCTCTTCCTGCCTGGAAAACCACAGCCTCATACCAACGCACAGCCTGCCCTCCACAACAATAACCACGGCCATGCACAGGTTGTTATTAAAATGAATGCAATTTATGATTCATAGCTGTGGCAGGCAGGCCTTTGAAATGGACCGTTTATGTGGTTGGCTGTGTGTAAGGGGGTGTAATGAGGGAAAAGGTTCTGTAATCCTGTGTCTGACAAAGTGCTTTGCTTTGACAGCACTGGGATGTATAACTGTTGCTGATTGGATAGCAGCAGAGCTTTACGTGTATCAMTTTAGATTTTCATTTGATCTGAATTGTTATTGTTTTGAACTGTTAAATAGGTTTTGATCTGAGCCTTATTGGASTTTGAAATGATTTGATGGCTCACTGATTTGCTTCTGTTCCATTTCTAGGGGGGTTCTTTTATTTTGTCATAATCCTTTATGCGTCTCGAGTCTAGGGAGAGCGATTTTCTGCCTTCGAAGTTTGAAACTCATTGCTGCCTCAGAACTTTTCTTAAATGTCTTTCAATTTGCCGTCAAACTTTTTCTGAGCTTGGCTTGCCAAAATTATATTGTACCCTGTGATGCCATGGCTTGGCTAAATGGAACCATCTGTATGTAGTCAGAGCAGCTCAATGTAGCAATGTTTGCAGAAAGGGAAGTGAGGTGCTTGGGACTGGGAGTACAGGGTGTCTGCTCCCCCCCCCCCCTACTGCCCACCTTCCACCCCAGTGAGGGAGGCTGGTGGTGGAAACTACTCCTCCTGAGAACATGTGGGAYTGATTTAGACCTTCAGCCGCTCTCTCCCTGGGCATCTCCACCCTGTTCCCCCCCTCTCTTCTCCGTTTTGGCAGGGGGGGAGGCCATCACCGACCGGGAATAAGTTGAAACAGAGCTCTGCCTCTGACACCTCGTGCTACAGAGACAGAAAGAAGACCTGGAGTCCAGCTGCGTCTGCCTCCGAGTTAGAAAAGGAGACGTGTGTAGTTAGAGGAGTGTAGCCTACATCTCAAGACTACTCCAGAGAGCCATAGACACACACACAGGGAGAAAGAGATGGACAGGCCGATCGAGTGGGGTGTTATGAGCGTGTTGCCTTTTCATATCTTTGGCCATTTTCATGCAAGTCCATSGTTTGAAGGCCCCAGAGATGGGCACATCAATAAGAGTTGCGGTGCTCACTCATCTGTAACGAGCAGAGTGACATAAATGTGAGTGGTCTTGAGGCTTTGAAGCCAGAGATCCAAGGGCCAGACTCTCCACTCCAGGCTTTCTGTTTAGCTTTGGACTTGGCCTTTGTAGTAGTACTGAGGAGCTCTTATACTTTCCCATAGCTTTAGCCAGACAGACCTTAGACGGMTTACGAATGGAAAGATCAAATATCGAGTCTACATTCTGTATRAAAATGCACAAGAAATGACCTGCCTAATATTACCTACACTGAGATTGAGATGTTGTCTGTCCACTCCATACACACTCACAGAATAGATATATTAGCGCCATTGATGATTGTTTAAAGGACCTGTTATTATTTTGAAGCTTTTTTTTTTGCAGAGTGAAAGATGCCCTTGCACTGTGCAAACCTGCTTGGAGGATTTCATTTTAAAGTGCTCCTGTGGAAGGAATTCTCATTCTCTCTGTCCACGATCGTGTTGGAAAGATATCGTCGGTCCCGTGACGGCAAAAGAAAGATTCGCAGCCGGACCTAGAAGGAAAAGAACGATACATATGCTAAGCCATCGTCATGATATGTAGAAAAAATTTAATGAAAGCCATCTCTCGTTTAATTAAAATGAACGAGATGACTCGAAACATGAAAAGACCAAACATATAACAAACAAACAAAACAAAAACAAATGATCGTGAAGCTAAAATAACGCAAGTGCACAGACAAGCAACAGACGTTAAACAAGACAACTACCCACAAAAGCCTACTGCCTGATGGTACCCTTAAACTTGCTCCCAATCAGAGACAAATTGAATGACAGCTGTCTCTGATTGAGACCCAATCTAGGCAGCCATAGACATGACTAGACACCTAACAATACTCTATCCCATACACATACAACACCCATAGACTAACCAAAACACACACAACATACAATGGCCCACCCCAACTCACGCCCTGACCAACTAAACATAATCAAAATAACATAAAAATAGGTCAGGAACGTGACACTCTCGCTGTTTTGTCTCTCTGGCCTAGTGCGAACAGGGGTCGAACCTTATTATTACCAGGAGATTATGATGAACCTGTGGGTCAGGCTAATGGGATAGAGAATCCATGTGATCAAATGTTTATGATATTGGATCTTTGTTTAATAGATTCTTTAAAGACTTCTCATTGACACGCTGGTTCTCTGTGCCCTTAATGTGGCTTCCGTAGTCTCCTCGTGAGATAAGTAAGACGTGTAGCTCTCTCTGTGTGACTCGTCAGTATTCATCACTCTCTGTGTGACTCGTCAGTATTCACCACTCTCTGTGTGACTCGTCAGTATTCATCACTCTCTGTGTGACTCGTCAGTATTTACCACTCTCTGTGTGACTCGTCAGTATTTACCACTCTCTGTGTGACTCGTCAGTATTTACCACTCTCTGTGTGACTCGTCAGTATTTACCACTCTGTATGACTCGTCAGTATTCATCACTCTCTGTGTGACTCGTCAGTATTCATCACTCTCTGTGGCCGGCTTTAGAACGGAAGCACACCCAGCTGACAGCAGAAGACACTGGAAAAGATTACACTACGTCTGTGTCCCAAATGACATCCCATTCCCTATAGTGAGCCCTATGGGCCCTACGTGCCCTGGTCAGAAGTATTGCAGTACATAGGGAATAGTGTTTCATTTGGGCTGCTATAGTCTGCAGTGAATGGGTGCTGAAACAGCAGTCTGCATTCATCTATTTGTTTCCTACCTGACTTAGTTTGAATAGACTGGGTGCAATGCGAGATCCCCATGCAAATGCATGATTTGACTGTGAAGACCTGAGTTGAAGGAGCACTCATTATTCTTACCTGAAAATACCTTGTGGTTTTTTGCTGGGTTRATTTATTATCTAACCCTATGATAACAGGAATATTATTTTCAGTGAAATCAGTAACAGTTTACTATAATCTGGACTCAATTTACAGTAGTTAACTCTTATGCAAAGTCTTTGGTGACCAGACAATGCTTATAATACTGCAGTACACTGTAATTGGTGACCAAATTGATTCTCCTCAGTTTAAGCTGAAAACGGCTAGTGGGCTGCATGTTGAGTGGTGCCGCCCGCCAAGCGGGACTATAATCTGTTTCTAATTTGACAGCAGTTCTAATGGTTTTTAGAGCCTGAATGATACTGTATTAACCCCCAATTACAGCATACAAAATGTTATTTTTATTTAAACTCCAGTGTCAGTCATGATTAATAGAAATACTAAAGTTGTGTTTTTAATAGAGGAAGTTTTGTGAGAGGTCGTTGGCCAGCCGATTTTACAGAAACTTTAGTCTAAAACTTTTTTTTATTAAACTCCCCTCGTGGTAAAATGTCCAGACAATGCTTAGCCATGGATTTCCTTCTGGGGGAAATGTTTTCCTTAGCTGGGTGAAGCTGTGTAGAATTCTCTAGAATCTGAATTGTATCCCAGCACAACCCATGGCCGGGGAGCCGTTATTCCGAAACTGTGACACTTCTCAACAGAAAGAACAGGAAATTATGTTGTGAGCTAGTATTTTWTTTTATTTTACTGCATTTGTGTCAGTTCCTGTATGAAATGATAGTACTCATACTCCATCTCATCTACCATTATTGACTCACTGACGACATGCCTACTTGGTTAGTAATAACTATTTACTCATTAATGTGTTAGAGCTCGGTTTATTCCAGCCATTAATTATTATCTAGTTGATGCAGGGGCTTTCTGATAGTGTGTGTTTGGAAGTCTGCAGATATCTGCCCTGCTTTGTGTTTTCAGGATGGGCGGAATGGTCTAGAGAGGAGTCTATCAGTTCTGTTTTATCTCATCTAGACCAAGGATGTTTTCTGTTTGTCCTGCTACTTCTCTCTCTGTGTGACCTCACTAAAATAACACATCTGGCCAGGGCATGGGGATGGGCTGTGCTGTGCTGGAACTTGTCTGTCAGTTTTGCAAGTGGCAGAGTCTGCCTCCACTTCCTATTTTGTCAGCCCTGTGGTGTAGGGGGCTGTGAATGGTGTCTGTCAGTCTGTATCCTGACACACCAGCTGCACTACAAAGTCCAGACTGTAGGCTACCATACTGAGGGATGGGAGCTAAGTTAGCCACTGAATTAATAGAATGCTTGTATCGCTGTCTTGGTCATCATGGTTGGTTTCGATGCTAATTCTGTGACTGTGATCATTGTAGGCGAACAGAAAAGGAGCCACGGGGCCACAGCCAGCAAGTGTTATTTGTCCCTGCCCATCTGTGGCTTGTTCCCCATGTGCATTCTCAGCAGTAGGGTAATTTTCGAAAGTCCTGATTTAAACGCTGTGTCAATTAGTGAGTCTGCCAAAGCCAGCTGGTCTCATAGAACGGTTTTAAACAGAATGATTTTAGTGTAGAATAGTTTTAGCATAGAATTGTTCCCATCGAACGATCACCATCCAAACGAACCATCATCCACACCCCCACTAACCCCCTAACACAGCACTGGGTCTCAGCGTAAATAGCCCACAACGAGAGGGGAGGGTATGGCAGGCCAGTGTATCCAGTATGAATCACAACTTTATTCATTGGGGCTGAGGGTGCTATGGATCCTCTTCTCTCAATGCCCCTTGCAACCATACATCTCAGAGAGGTGTGCAGGATTTAGAAGGAAGGAGTGTAGATGAAGATCAAGATACCTTGGGAATGCCTGCATTCATGTGTTTCATTGAGTGCAGCTGCAGTGCTGTGCTGTGTTAAGCCACTGCCATGGCTGTGAGTTTGCATCGAAAGCAGCGCTTACCCATGGACTGAGTAGACATTCAAGTGGATGGCCAATATTTGTTCAGTGTCTCTCTCACTGCCTTTCATCCTCTATATTTCTATATCAGGCTCGCTCTCCTGCTCTCTTTCACACATGCCTAAAACAATCTGCTTTACCCTGTCCCTTTACATWATACATATCACACTTAAAGCATTTACACGGGCATGTACAGCATAATTACAGTGTAGTTGCAGTGTAGTACTTCTGATACCTGTGGTTTGTGTAATTGCACAATTACTACATACATGTCATACCACTTAGTAGAAAGTGAGACCACACCACATGCGTATGTCAAATAGGTTATTGTAGTAAACATTCTGCAAGTATGCAAGACTAGCCCTGTCTTCATCTCATACCGTGTCAGTGCTTTGTGTGTCGGTTAGTGTCAGCTCGCATTCCTCAGAGTGAGCAGAGCCTCTCCTGGAATTGACTTGTAATCTCCATGAGATATCCAGCTAGCATGGTCTGAATGAATCAGAGGGACGCTWCAGTCATGTTGAGTTTATCTTGGCTGGGACGAGAGGCTGCGGGTATGTAGGTCGCATCCCGAATGGCACCCTATATTCCCTATATAGTGCACTACTTTTTACCAGAGCTCTATGGAACCTGGTCAAAAGTAGTGTGTACAAAATAGGGAATAGGTTTCTATTMTGGACCAGCCCTACTATCATTGTGCTGCCTGCTGGAGCACTTCAGATAGGATGAGTAGTAAGTACTACTCTCTCTCCTCTCAAATGGATTCTCCATCTAAATAGAAGCATTGTACATTGTGTTTGAGAGGGAAGAAACAATTTGTTCCCTCTGGCTTTCCCTGATGCTTCGCTGTAAAAGAAAGAGGTTAGGTCTTAGCTGTGCCTTTTTCAGGACGGAAATCATTTTGTGGTTTCTTCTTTAGTGTTTTTGTAACTTCATGTTAAAACACCTCCTGCATTTGAAGTACTGTATTCCGTTTCATGACAGGGCAATTCTTCTCAGAGACTGGATTCCTCTGGTAAGTGTTCAGCAGTTCAAAGCCTCTCAGATAGTTACCTCTGGGTTTATCCTCCCCTTGACAATCTCTCTTTTCCTCCTCGGTAATGAAARCATCTAGGGTTGTGCTGCTTATCTCCGACTAGGCTTTTCTGCTGTCCCCCATCCCTCAGCATATTTCAGCGCTGTTCGCTAATACCCACGTTATCACAGATTTGAGAATGCGCAGCTGAGAATGTGTGCAGAATGTTTTAAAATGAGGCCTAGGTTACGCCTTCTTTAGCGTTTCATCGTACTTTTGTATTCAGGGCAGAGTTGCCTAGCTAGCTGTCGTGTTTGATGGTTTGATGTTTTTACGGATGGCTTAGCAGTGTTTAAAGTTTCTGTGTGTCTCGGGTCAGGAGTTGCTGCTACTGCATTGCGGCTGCCTCTGATGAAAATAAAACACTTCCTGAACCAGCCCTAACTCCTCCACGCGGGGACCTGATGGAAAGACACTTGCTGTGTCTGAAATAACACCTTATTTCCTAGTGTGCTTTTTTTGACCAGTTCCCATAGATCTCTGGTCAAAAGTAGTYCACTATATAGGAAATAAGGTGCCATTCCGGACGTAGCCACTGGCTTTCCTGATTTATGTACTAGTTTCATGCTAGCTGCTAGACGAAGCAGCTGAGCAATTAGCTTAAGCTTAACTTGGGCTTAAGTGATTGACAGAGGTAATGATGTGGTGTCTTGGAGAGACTTCAGTCAGCACAGTAGTCCTCCAGAGACATTAACCAATAAGGAACTAAATGATTCCTAGAACCCACCAGGTACTGTTATAAATCCTTAATCCTTACGGTGCATTCGGAAACTATTCAGACCCCTTGACTTTTCCCACTTTTTTTTACGTTACAGCCTTATTKTAAAATTGATTAAATACATATTTTCCCTCATCAATCTACACACAATATCCCATAATGACAAAGCAAATATAGGTTTTTAGACATTTTTGCAAATTTATAACAAGTTAAAAAAACAGAAATACCTTATTTACATAAGGGGTTGTGTTGATGTGTTTAGTGGGCAGGTGGGACTCCATCTAAGCAGATCTCCCTTTCCCGGTATGGGAGACCGGGAGATGTGGGTACAGGAGACCGCTGGCATGACAGGACCTCCAGCTGAGTTGTCTGCTGGCAGCTGGGGACAGTAGACGAGGCAAGGCCCCCTAACCTGGCTCTGTGGATTAGCACTCMCTCTCAACCTGCTAGTTTTATGTAAGTGGTCCTCCAAGAAGAAAGGACAATAGCTTGTCAGTCCTTGGAACAGGAGCAACTTTTGCTTCCCAGGTATAAAGAAGGGGTAACATTTCATTTGAAGAGTACCTACATAAGGACTTTATAAGGCATTCATAAATCATACATAACACATTCATAAGCAGGACATGAGCATTTCATAAAAGGTTGAGTTACACTGGATTAGAGGCACTGTGATCCCTCAGAGTGGTGGAGTGATTCAYCTACTGGAGCTTTGCTTACTTGTCCAGGTAACTGACCTGGGCCCTGTGTCCCCTCCGTCCTGACCTCACATCCACCTCCTTGCTTGGCARGGCATTACAACACCTTGGCACAGTTCTCAAGGTGGTGTGCTGTGCTGTTGTGAGAGGTGGCAAAAAGACTCACACAATGACATAGATAAATAACATTTCCATACCCATAGCTGTAACTACGTCTTTTTTCGTTTTATAATATTGAACATGTAGGCTAATGAATCATATATGATCGTGGCATTTTAAGTGACGCAGGTATGATAAGTGTCTTAATAATTTTTATTATTTAAAAAAAAATCTCTAATGAGATTTAAATGCTTTAATGAAACGATTAAACAGATGCAGGAGTAATATCAGCCGTGGCTGTAGGGAAAGTACAATACTTCCTCTGTGACCTTTTCAGCACAAGTAAAGTGTGTTGTCATTAGTGCTATAATGGCTGCTGCTTTGCTCGCAGGGTGGGAACACAGTGTGAGTTAGCCTACYGGTTAGACAGAGCAGTCACACACCAGCAGTGTTATGAATCCACTCTGCCTCCCAGGCAGCTCGGTGTTAAAATGGAGGGRCTTTCTTCCCTGCTTTATGGTGTTTGCAGCCTTGAGGGGATAGCTAGCCTGCATGAGAGGAATGTCATGACGGGAATCTGCCTTTTGCTGCTGAAATTCTTCATGCCCCTGTCTGTCTGTCTGGGGGGGATGCCTTGTGGTGCGCCTAATGAAGCTCAGTCAGAATGAATGCAGATATTGATCGGCTGCCTCATAGATTATACACGAGGCGTGAGCTAATTGCGTTTTGATAGACAGTTGGGGACTTAACTGTGAACTGCATCGTCATCCGCTCCTGAATACTCACTGGATCAGCCTCTAACATCTCTTATAATAATACCACCTCTTCTGTTCATATTCAAGTAAGGCAGTAGGCTGAGAAATTGAATTGACTCAGTTGGGGAACTTCCTGTTATAGTGTCTGGTGTTCTGAATAAATTAATAACCTGTTGACTATCTCTTGTCCATTTTGTARGGACAAGATATTTCAGACTCAGAGTGCAATGCTCCCATCCAGATCTCAATCTGCCTTTGAGTTGTCTGTTGGTGGTTTCGAAGGAGGGAGGGACGGAGTGAGGGAGGGAGGTAGTGAGGGAAGAACGAAAGAGGAATGTCGGAGGGCCCAGAGATGGGCAGGCCGCACTTGTCCGTGACATTCCCCTTGGCCCCGAGGAGCCACTTCACCCCTCCAAGCTAGAGCCTGAGCCATTTGTCTTCATGCTGATCAGGGACCCCACATGAGCTCATCTTATTGAGTTAAATGTGAGAGAGCGGTCTCTGGCTGCTCTCCTAATCCAACAACAGCTAACCTCCCTGCCTCAACACACGTCCTCCCTTATGCCATGTCASAATGTTTAGTTAGACTAGAGAGTAAAGCAGCAGTTAACAAGGCAGGTCTAAGGATGTTGTTAGAGAACACAACCCAGCAGGTCTGTAAACGGCCCCCAGACCAACACAGGTGTGTTAATGTGGAACAAAGGAGCTGCTATGTTATGTCTTTATCTGCCCTATATCCAGACCCCTGATCCAACAGATAAGCATGTTTAGTACCTACTCAATAGTCCCCAGTKTTCTGTGGAAACCAAGCCTGGGTTCAAATACTCTTTCAAATCTTTCAAAGGATTTTAGTGTTTGCTTTAGTCTGCTTGGGGTGCCATATGGGTGACATTTTGCAACTATTCTATTGGTTCAATTTCYCCAGACAAGCTCAATCAAGCCAAGCTATAGTTTTGAACCCAGGTCTTATGGAAACCCAGTCTGTGACGGCCATTAGYGCTCAGTGAGCCAGTGACAAGGGCTGCCATTCAAACACCTCCCCGGTTCATTCATAAGCTGCCCTCCAGATTGCCGGGCTAAGTGGTGACTGAGGGAAGCCTATTTTTACTCCCCTCATAACTTGTGCATGGCCGCTCTCTCATTGAAACGTTTAATAGAGCTAAAAGGCCGCCTGGCAGATGTAAATCGGCCACTCAGTCAGGTCCGACCAACCGCTTCAAGCCGTGCCCAACTTTCCATCCCTCTCTCTGTTTCTCGCACTCCCTGTCTTTGTTTCCCTCTCTCTCATTCTCTGCATTTCTCTCTCACTCTCACTCTCACTCACACCTACACTTACACACCAGAGTTATTGTTTCCCTCTYACAATACAGTTTCTACCCTCCCCTGAGTCCCCTCACTGCCCTAGAACATTKTTGTACCGGTCTTAAAACATGTGTAGCATTATGCAAATAGTCATTTAAGGTCATTTCCATGAATGGTGTGGCAGGGTCAGACTGTTGAAATGTCKGATTGTGGCTTTAACACACTGCAAGGTTACGAGAGGCAGGCTGGCTGGCTAGCAGTACCAGTAGCAGTAGTTGCTCACTAAGCTGGCTGGTAGCCAGAATTGATTTCCACACCACATCCAGAGGATATTTMTATCATCTCTCTGTTTACCAGTGACGTATGGTGAGGTTGGTGGCTGGGTAGGCACTGGCTATTAMGAAAGCCAGATTTACTTACAAATATTCCTTTATAAAGCCCAAGTTCACCATACAACAGATGGCTCCAACAACTATTAACTGAAAATGGACATATTTTTTTTAACCAAATGTAAATACCAATATAGCAAAGATACAGAAGCAATAGCCTCCAATGGCGGCATATTTCATATCATCTGACAAAATGATACACTGCTCAACTCAGCTTAGACATTGACCGATGTAGCATCCACAGTTACAACCAATAGTTACAACCAATAGTTGGCACTAAAAGACCAAWATATAGACACATTTCATCCGAATAGTTTGCAACCCTGATATATATATTTTGGGGCGGGGGGCTTTTCATAACAGCTTTTTTTATTAGATTATCACAGMGTAAACATTGTCTATCTTGTCTATCCGGACTGCACGTCACTGCTGTGTACAAACTCAAGAGCTCGCCTCACTGAGCCTGGCCAGATCTGTGTAAACAGTTCTGACTACTCTCTCACTCTCTCTCGCTCTCTCGCTCTCTCTCCACTTAAATGCCTTCCTACCATACTTTGTTCAGAAGACAAGTGAATGTTCACTTCGCCTATAAGAGGTCTGCAAACACGTGTAACTCTCAGCTGTTGTCCCAATGTTTTGTTACACTTTACTTCACCCCTTTGTCACAAGGTCATGCGTTATAACGGAGTCGTGACAATGACAACGGGAGCCATAAACATTCATGACAGCTGACGCTACCTTATTGCATAAACATTATCCTGACAAAAACCATTGTTTAGGTCCGCTAGCTAACTGGCTAGGTACATTGTTAACCAACTAGTTTACCCAACCAGTTTAAGTAGTGAAGACGGTGTGTAAAGCCAGTTAACCCCAATGACCTTAACTGTCATGAATGTAAACAACAACTGTTATGTCAATGTTATGACATTGTTATATAGACTTTATGGCAGATTGGGTTCAAGAAAAGTATCAATTGAATTGAGTATGAATGAGAGTGGGTAGCCTACCCCTACAGTACAGTATCTACCACCAGGTGAGGTCAGGAAGTTGTTGCCATGCTCTCATTAAGTATTCCCACTGCGTTGTCAGTGCATACGGTGTGAACACCTGGTGTRCCTCAACACACTGACTCCTAGGTTGTATCCCAAATTGCTCCCCATGGTCCCTGGTCAAAAGTAGTGCACTACATAAGGAACAGGGTGCCATTTGGGGCTCWACCCCTAGCCTCAACCTGCTCCTACGGCCCTGCTCCCAGCTCCACTGGCTATGAATGAGACAGATGGAGCAGGGCTTAGTGTGGGAAAGGGACTCGTCGGATGACACCTGTGCATGGCGGGTGTGCTGCTGCTATCTCTCACTGCAGACGGAGCACAACACAACACTCTTCTCTCTGACTCAGCTCTTCCTCTGACAGGCGTGCTGGCAAGGGGCTCGTGGTGCTCTGTCTGTCCCAGCCAGATGGATCACTTTGATGCTATTAGGGGACTGAAGCAAAATGAATCCCTGAGTTTAGATGAAGTCATGTGCATCAGCGAAGCAAGATTTCGTTAGGAGTTAATAAGTAACACGAGTACTTTGTAAATGCTACAAATGACAGTATGCTCAGGTCTACTACAGAGTGCATACACATTTGACTGGAAAATGCATGCTTGACACGGCATGCTTACAGGCTTGACTCAAATCTTACTGACATAGCTAAGCTGTGTCATATTGCAGCTACTTTACAATATGTTAGTGGCCATTGAAACTGATGTACTGCATGTGAATCTCTTAGGATTTAGGATTTTATTTGGTTCCCCATTAGCTTTTGCAAAAGTGGCAGCTACTCTTCCTGCGGTCTAGTTACCTTCAGCTGATGGGTCTCTGGTAGTTAGATGGATCATAGTGGCATCTCTTGAGAAGCCGTGAGATCGCAGGAAGTTACAGTACCATGAAGATTTCCAGGCTGTATCACAATCCTGTTTCTTCGTTAGAGCTGTAAGTCTTATTTTTTCCTCTAATTATTTGAGTATGAGAGGGAGTGGAGCGTCTTAGTGCTGCTCTGCTGTTGTGATTGTGCCAGTACACATGTAATGAAGCCTGTATAATACAGCTGCTGGCAGGATGGATGGCAGGGCCTGGGTTGGTCCCTATGTTACAATACAGAGGAGAGAAGAGGAGCCTCCTGAGCTCTGGCTGCTTTGGAAAGGCTCGTCATATGTTTCTGTGGTGCTGCCAGGTTAACACACACACGTATGAGCATACACACACACACACACACACACACAGCACTTTCTATGAATACATGCACAGTCCTGGCTATGAATACATACAGTCCTGGCTATGAATACACGCATAGTCCTGGCTATGAATACACACAGTCCTGGATCGGCACATACACACAGCTCTGGTTATGTCTCTATTCATTCTGATCTCTCGCTGGAATAACAGTGACAGGAGGAGGAACCGGAGACCGGTAAGGGCATACCTATGCTGAGAACTGAGAGGCAGTGGTTTGCTGAAACCTTACATTCTGTCTCACAGCCCACAAAATAAGTAAGCTAGATTTGACTCTGTTGCTTTCCGTTTCGGTTTCCTTTCCTGCACCCTCCATCAGGCTGAAGTGGTTTCTTCAAAAGCACKATCAGAGTTCAACATATCACTTATGAAATGAAGCATCTTGTGGTGAAATGATTTYAACCATCTTTCGGTAAGGATGTTTTTACAGCCACTTAACATGTAATGGCTCCCTTAACGCCCTGAGCCTGGAACGAGGTGTTAAAGCAAGGGAGGTCACTAATCAACCAATCAAGGTCTTTAGTAAGGCTGATCCAAAGCCAGGGATGTCATTGTGTGTGCTGGCATGTAAAATGAGTCTCTGAGTGACTTTCGGTCCCTGCTCTGTTCCCCAGACAGCTGCCTGTCTGTCTGGGACCAAAATAGGTGATGTGTTGTTGTGTGTTGCAGCAAACTTCTCTGAAATAAATYACATTCGTAAACAACAGGTGTAGACTAACAGTGACATGCTTACTTATGGGCCCTTCTCAACAAAGCAGAGAGAAAAACTGAGAAAATAATAACACAAGGAATAAATACACAATGAGCAACGATAACTTGGCTATGTACACGGGGTACCAGTACCGAGTCGATGTGCAGTGGTACGAGGTAATTGAGGAGATACAGTAGGTAGATATAGGCAGGGATAAAGTGACTAGGCAACGGGATAGATAATAAACATTAACTGCAGCATATGTGATGAGTCAAGAGTTTTTGTAAAATGGGTCAATGCAGATAGTTAAATAGTTAACCAATAGCTAACTATTTAGCAGTCTTATGGCTTGGCGGTAGGAGCTGTTCAGGGTCCTGTTGGTTCCAGACTTGGTCCCACGGTACCGCTTGCTGTGCGGTAGCAGAGAGAACAGTCTATGACTTGGATGTCTGGAGTCTTTGACAATTTTTAGGGCTTTACTGGGCCATACGCACTACCCTCTGTAGCGACTTGCGGTGGGATGCCAAGCAMTTGCGTACCAAGCGGTGATGCAGCCAGTCAAGATGCTCTTAATGGTGCAGCTGTAGAACTTTTTGAGGATCTGAGGGCCCATGCCAAATCTTTTCAGCCTTCTGAGTGGGAAGATGTGTTGCCGTGCCCTCTTCACGACTGTGTTGGTGTGTGGAGCATGTTAATTCCTTAGTGATGTGGACACCAAGGAGCTCTCAACCTGCTCCACTACAGCTCTGTCGATGTGGATGGAGGCGTGCTGGGCCCTCCATTTCCTGTAGTCCACGATCAGCTCCTTTGTCTTGCTGGCGTTCTGGGAGAGGTTGTTATCCTGGCACCACACTGCCAGGTCTCTGACCTCCTCCCTGTAGGTTGTCTCATCGTCGTCGGTGATCAGGCCTACCACAGTCGTGTCGGCGGAAAACTTAATGATGGTGTTGGAGTCGTGCACGACCACGCAGTCATGGGTGAACAGGGAGTACAGGAGGGGGCTAAGCACGCAGCCCTGAGGMGCCCCAATATTGAGGGTCAGCGTGGTCGGATGTGTGGTTCCCTACCCTCACCACCTGGCGGCGGCCCATCAGGAAGTCCAGGYTCCAGTTACAGAGGCATGTGTTTATTCCCAGGGTCCTTAGCTTAGTGATGATCTTGGAGGGATTGTTGAACGCTGAGCTGTAGTCAATGAACAGCATTCTCACGTAGTTGTTCCTTTTGTKCAGGTGGGAAAGGGCAGTGTGGAGTGTGGAAAGGGTGGTGTTGTTGTGTGACACAGACTTCACTCAAATACGTGGTGTTGTGTTGCAGAAGACTTGGTGATACCACAACAGAAGACTCTAACATTCACTCCCCACATGGGAGTTATGATGTTTTCAAAAAGTGACTGTCTGCCTGTGATGTGATTTTCAGCTWGTAAATACTTGAACAACAAAAGAACAAAAACTAAAGCCCTCCTCTTAAACTCCTAGCTTTACAAGTCAATATCATCCACCGAAGACATGATGGGTTTCTTCTGTTTGTGAAGACAAAGTTGTGCACTTTTTAACAAGCTTGTAGAATTGTATGAACATACTGAAGAGTTGCTCTTCCGATCTCGCCTGGGGCTGTATTGTCCTGGAGTGTGTAATGTGTGCATGACGGCACCTAAGATGCAGGTTGTATTTCCCATCAGATTGTAGAACACCACCACATCACGTCTGCTAGTGTTGGATTTTATCCACATGGCTTTTATCCATTATATTGCAAACATTTGTGAAGTAACGCTGGGAAAAAATGCACTACAAGCAATTATCTTACCTGTCACCAGTCTACAAACAGAGTACTCCCTTGAATGGTGGTGCTGGTTAAAGGTCATGTCAGGCCTATTTTACTAGGTAGGCCCTGAGGGACCGAGGTGAGCGTTGAGACAGAGCGAAAGCTTGTGTCAGCAGTGTGAAGACAAGACYCACACCGCCATCTGTCCATTCAGCTGCAGTGTGAACTTCAAACGCAGCCGTTTCAACACAAAGGTTTAGGGTACCGTTCTTTCTTCCTCACTCTCTCTGTGAGACGCAAGAAAAAAACTGCCCAAACATASACATGCCCAGCAGGTTTACAAAACAAATTGAACTCCAACAGTCCACACACACAATGATGGGTTAGGCCAAGGTAAAGTTTTAATATTGTCGTCATTGTTGTTGGGTGAATGTGTGACTGAATGTGTGTATAAATGAGTATTAGTGTGACCTCTCGGTGCTATAAATGGGAGTGAACAGTGAAGTCATTGCAAGGTGACTGTGAACTAAAGGCCTAGTTTTCTCTGGGTAATCCCTGGGTGTTGGGGCTGTGCAGCAACACCTCAATTCAAACTGTAGAGCGAGAGCTCCACATACACGACATGACCATAAGTATGTGGACACCTGRTCGTCGAACGTCTCATTCCAAAATCATGTGCATTAATATGGAGTTGGTCCCCACTTTGCTGCTATAACAGCCGCCACTCTTCTGGGAAGGCTTTCCTCTAGATGTTGGAACATTTCTGCGGGGACTTGCTTCCATTCATCCACAAGAGCATTAGTGAGGTCTTGCTTTGTGATCTTGCTTTGTGCACTGATGTTGGGCGATTAGACCTGGCTCGCAGTCGGCATTCCAATTCATCCCAAAAGTGTTCAATGGGGTTGAGGTCAGGGCTCTGTGCAGGCCAGTCAAGTACTTCCACACTGATCTTGACAAACCATTTCTTTATGGATCTTGCTTTGTGCACGGGGGCATTGTAATGCTGAAACAGGAAAGGGCCTTCCCCAAACTGRTGCCACAAAGTATAAAGCACAGAATCGTCTAGAATGTAATTTTGTGCTGTAGCGTTAAGATTTCCCTTCACTGGAACTAAGGGGCCGAGCCCGAACCCGAACCATGAAAAACAGCCCAGACCATTATTCCTCCTCCACCAAACTTTGCAGTTTGCAATATGCAATATYCATTGGGGCAGGTAGCGTTCTCCTGGCATCCGCCAAACACAGATTTGTCTGTCAGACGTCCAGATGGTGAAGCGTAATTCATCACTCCAGAGAATGTGTTTCCACTGCTTCGGAGTCCAATGGCGGTGAGCTTTACACCACTCCAGCAGACGCTTGGCATTGCGAATGGTGATCTCAGGCTTGTGTGCGGCTGCTCGGCCATGGAAACCCATTTCAAGAAGCTCCCGACGAACAGTTATTGTACTGGCGTTGCTTCCAGAGGCAGTTTATTAAGTGTTGCAAAGGAGGATAGACGATTTTTACGCTATACGCGCTTCAGCACTTGGCGGTCCCATTCTGTGAGCTTGTGTGGTCTGCCACTTCTCAGCTGAGCCGTTGTCGCTCCTAGATGTTTCCACTTCACAGTAATAGCACTTGCACTTGACCGGATCAGCTCTAGCAGGGCAGAAATTTGACGAACTGACTTGTTGGAAAGGTGGCATCTTATGACGGTGCCGCGTTGAAAGTCACTGACCTTTTCGGTAAGGCCATTCTACTGCCAATGTTTGTCTATGGAGATTACATGGCTGTGTGCTCAATTTTCTACACCTGTCAGCAACGGATGTGGCTAAAGTAGTAATTTGAATGGGTGTCCACATACTTTTGTATATATAGTGTATTATTGAGCCCAGTGATTGTGCTTCTCTCTCCCTCCATTTTGTGTTGTCTCTCCACTGATTGGCTGGCCAGGCAGCTGGTCCATAGGGTGACCCCCTTAACTGAGAATGGGATTATTATGGAGGAAGCAGAGTGGAAYCCTATGGGACTGTATATTAAAGGTCTACTAACTAAAACCATGGAAAACTCTGCCATGTTTTGTGTGTGTGTGCGTGTGTGTGTGCMCTCGCACGTGTGCTTGAGAGTGTTTGTGTGTATCTCTTTTTATAACTAACCACAGAAACAGTCCGTTCTTACCAGTGTGCTCTTTTGTTCCTCTCTTCTTCTGTCTTTCCTCATGATTAACGGATTCCATTTTCACATATTACAAGCTGAAGTCACCGGTTAATTGTAGCCCTCTGGCTGGCTTGGTGCCAAGGCCAGCATGATGCCCTAGTAGCACAGTTTATTATGCACTTCACTGTCTGAGAATGGCATTTAGTACATCCTATGCCTGCAGTTTGGCTTTGCCAACATAGATCATACGTCACTCACTAGTTGGAAGCATTTYAGAAACATAGGATTTTTTGTCAGTGATAAGGATCTTGTCTGGTTTCGTCAGTGATGCTGAGTTTCAGAGATTAAAAAAAAGAACAGTACAGTGATTGATGATTCGAACGCGCTGTGTCGAGACCATATTTGAGCCACCCATGTTTCAATTATGGTCGCCGGTGTTCAATTGTATCAGAGTGCGATTATTATAAATGATCAGACAATAGGAATGAATTGATTAATTGTTTGCTGCGATTGGCTTAATTGATGTTTGAAGTTGAATGACAAGAGAAGTTTGTATGAAATTGAAGACGACATTTAAATGGATTCCATAAATAGTTGTTGCCAGGCGACAGAGCAGCTTTTGAATTCCAGGAGAAACAGCTGACTAGGTGGCTGGGGACTGCAGCTGGTGTCTCTGCCCAAACTTTAGGCTTTCCTCATTGGCCCTTCTATTTCCATCATTCCTTTTTATTGTTTATTTCACTTATCTACTTCACTTGCTTTGGCAATGTTAACATATGTGTCCCATGCCAATAAAGCCCCTTGAATTGAATTGGAGAGGGAGAGGMAGAGAGAGAAATGGTGCCCTGGTGCACTGGGAGGACATTACAGGGCCAAAGGGACAGGAGAGACAGATGGAGGAAGAAACACACCACACTAAAGACAAGCCAAATGGGAGGGCATCTTGGCTGAGATGAGAGTTACATGTTGTTTAATGGCCCTGTCAGGGAGTCTAAAATAGAACATGCTCTCTCTCTGAGACCTGCTTTTCTGAGCTGCACTGGAATCATCTTGCAGATTCTGTTAAAAGCATTTTGCCCCTTTCTCTCCCCAACACTAACAYGAGGGACAGCACTAAATATTTAAAGAGCGACTATGGTATCGATATGAGTCAGAAACATTTATTCTTGTGTCAAAATGTACTGTAAATAGGATCATTTTGGTCATAAAGTTAGACTCGTCCAAAATGGAATYCAGGGTACTTTAACAGTTTTCCTTGGGTTTATTTCAATCCTGCCCACAGCTGGCATTGTAATGCCCATGCTCAATTTGGTTTGACATTCGATATCCCTGTGGGGCTAGTTGGGGACCATCAGTAAATTACACAATGTACATGGGACAATATAAAAATACAAAATTTCATTGACATAACCTCAAATCAACTAAAATGTTTATAAATTCATATACAAATATTAAAAACATTGAAAGAGACAAAATATGTGCAACATGATAATATTGTCCCATTTACATTGTATAATTTATTGACGGTCCTTAACTAGCCCCAGAGATAGGCTATCCAATGTCAAAACAACTTTGCTACAGTCGCACACCAGCCATTATCTAGCACTATCTAGCCTAGGAGGCTTCTAGACACAAGACTTGGTTAGACTGTTTCAAGTTATCTAGAAGTGTGAGAGACTAACTGTGCACTGTTTTGGCAGAGTACATTTTTTTATTTTCATTTTATTTATTTCACCTTTATTTAACCAGGTAGGCAAGTTGAGAACAAGTTCTCATTTACAATTGCGACCTGMCCAAGATAAAGCAAAGCAGCTCGACACATACAACAACACAGAGTTACACATGGAGTAAAACAAACATACTGTAACGGCAGATTTCCTCCTCTTCGTCTGAAGAGTAGCAGGGATCGGACCAAGACGCAGCGTAGTAAGTGTCCATGTTTTAATATAATCAACTGAACAAGACACAATAGAAAATAACAAAGTAACCTAACCGAAACAGTCCCGTGTGGCACGAACACTGACACAGGAAACAAACACCCACAAACCAACAGTGAAAACAGGCTACCTAAATATGGTTCCCAATCAGAGACAATGATTGAGAACCATATCAGGCCAAATGACAAACCTAAACATAGAAATACAGAACATAGACTGCCCACCCCAACTCACGCCCTGACCATACTAACTAAAGACAAAACAAAGGAAAATAAAGGAAATAAGGTCAGAAACGTGACAGTACCCCCCCCCCCCAGAGTGCGGACTCCGGCCGCAAAACCTGAACCATAGGGGAGGTCTGGGTGGGCACTGTCGCGGTGGCGGTTCTGGCGCTGGACGTGGCCCCCACTCCACCATAGTCAATACCCCGCTTCCGTGGCCTCCTAGGAACGGCGACCCTCCTAAATGGCCCCACTGGACTGAGGGCGCCTCTGGACTGAGGGCACTCGGACTGAGGGGCAGCTCCGGACTGAGGGGCAGCTCCGGACTGAGGGGAGCTCCGGACTGAGGAGCTCCGACTGAGGCAGCTCGACTGAGGGACTCAGGACTGAGGGCAGCTCCGGACTGAAAGGCAGCTCCGGACTGAGGGTAGCTCCGGACTGAAAGGCAGCTCCGACTGACGGGCAGCTCGTACGGGCAGCTCCGGACTGACGGGAGCTCATGACTGACTGGCGGCTCTGGCGGCTCCTGGCTGGCTGGCGGCTCTGGCGGCTCCTGGCTGGCGGCTCTGGCGGCTCCTGGCTGGCTGCGGCTCTGGCGGCTCCTGGCTGCTGCGGCTCTGGCGCTCCTGGCTGGCTGGCGGCTCCGGCTGACTGGCGGCTCTGTGGCTCCTGGCGGCTCTGCGGCTCCTGGCTGACTGCGGCTCTGGCGGCTCGCTGACAGACTGGCGGCTCTTGCGGCTCAGGACAGACTGGCGGCTCTTGCGGCTCAGGACAGACTGGCGGCTCTTGCGGCTCAGGACAGACTGGCGGCCCTTGCGGCTCAGGACAGACTGCGGCTCTGCGCTCAGGACAGACGGGCGGCTCTGGCGGCTCAGGACAGACGGCGGCTCTGGCGGCTCTGGACAGACGGCGGCTCAGGCGGGCTGGACAGACGGGCAGCTCAGGCGTGCCGAGGCGCACTGTAGGCCTGGTGCGTGGTGCCGGAACTGGTGGTACCGGGCTGGGAACATGCACCTCAAGGCAGTGCGGGGAGCAGGAACAGGGCGTATAGGGCTCTGGAGACGCACAGTAGGCTTGTGTCGTGGTGCCGGAACTGGTGGTACCGGACTGGGTACACGCACCACTGGGCGAGTGCGGGGAGCAGGAACAGGGTGTACTGGACTCTGGAGACGCACAGGAAGCCTGGTGCGTGGTGTTGGCACTGTGGGTACTGGATGGACCGGACCGTGAAGCGTACTGGAGCTCTTGAGCACCGAGCCTGCCCAACCCTACCTGGCTGAATGCTCCCCGTAGCCAGGCCAGGCGCGAGGTGGAATAGCCCGCACTGGGCTGTGCTGGTGAACCGGGTCACCATGCGTAGGGCTGGTGCGCATAACAACTGCCTGACCAGTATGACGCTCTCCACGGTAAGCACGGGGAGTTGGCTCAGGTCTCCTACCTGGCTTAGCCACACTCCCCTGTGTCCCCCCAAGAAATTTTTGGGGCTGACTGTCGCGGCTTCCAACCGCACCGCCGTGCTGCCTCCTCATACCAGCGCCTCTCTGCCTTCGCTGCCTCCAACTCCGCCCTGGGACGGCGATATTCCCCTGGCTGAGTCCAAGGTCCTTTGCCGTCCAGAATCTCCTCCCAAGTCCATGAATCCTTGTTCTTTTGCCGCTGCTGCTGCTGTCCTTTACCACGCTGCTTGGTCCTTGGTTGGTGGTTCTGTAAC
This sequence comes from Salvelinus sp. IW2-2015, assembly GCF_002910315.2. Classification (NCBI taxonomy): domain Eukaryota; kingdom Metazoa; phylum Chordata; class Actinopteri; order Salmoniformes; family Salmonidae; genus Salvelinus; species Salvelinus sp. IW2-2015. The sequence continues at coordinate 29,791,298 of NC_036855.1, forward strand.
GGCAGATTTCCTCCTCTTCGTCTGAAGAGGAGTTGTAGCAGGGATCGGACCAAAGCGCAGCGTGGTTAGTTTTTATCATGTTTTAATAATGACAAAAACGTGAACACTACAAACTACAAAACAATAAATGTGAAAAACCGAAACAGTCCTATCTGGTGCATAGACACAAAGACAGAAGACAACCACCCACAAAAAACCCAACACAAAACAGGCTACCTAAATATGGTTCCCAATCAGAGGCAGGTGTTAGTCATTGCTCTGATGGGAACCATATTTAGGTAGCCTTTTTTGTGTTGGGTTTTGGTTGAAAACAGCAGAGGTGTATTTAGAGGGCAAGTTGGTTAGGATGATATCTATGAGGGTGCCCGTGTTTACGGCTTTGGGGTGGTACCCTGGTAGGTTCATTGATAATTGTGTGAGATTGAGGGCATCAAGCTTAGATTGTAGGATGGCAGGGTGTTAAGCATGTTCCAGGTCGCCTAGCAGCACGAGCTCTAGGTAGTATGGGGGGCAATCAGTTCACATATYGTGTCCAGAGCACAGCTGGGGGCAGAGGGTGGTCTATAGCAGGCGGCAACGGTGAGAGACTTGTTTTTAGAGAGGTGGAAGTTCAAATTGCTTGGTACAGACCTGGATAGTAGGACAGAACTCTGCAGGCTATCTTTGCAGTAGATTGCAACACCGCCCCCTTTGGCCGTTCTATCTTGTCTGAAAATGTTGTAGTTAGTAATGGAGATTTCAGAATTTTTGGTGGTCTTCCTAAGCCAGGATTCAGATACGGCTAGAACATCCGGGTTGGCAGAGTGTACTAAAGCAGTGAATAAAACAAACTTAGGGAGGAGGCTTCTAATGTTAACATGCATGAAACCACGGCTATTACAGTTACAGAAGTCATCAAAAGAGAGCGCCTGGGGAATAGGAGTGGAGCTTGGCACTGCAGGATTCACCTCTACATCACCAGAGGAACAGAGGAGGAGTAGGATAAGGGTACGGCTAAAAGCTATGAGAATTGGTCATCTAGAACGTCCGGAACAGAGAGTAAAAGGAGGTTTCTGGGGGCGATAAAATAGCTTCAAGGTATAATGTACATACAAAGGTATGGTAGGATGTGAATACAGTGGAGGTAAACCTAGGTATTGAGTGATGATGAGAGAGATATTGTCTCTAGAAACATAATTGAAACCAGGTGATGTCATCGCATGTGTGGGTGGTGGAACTGAAAGGTTGGATAAGGTATAATGAGCAGGGCTAGAGGCTCTACAGTGACATAAGCCAATAAACACTAACCAGAACAGCAATYGACAAGGCATATTGACATTAAAGACAGACATGCTTAGTCAAGTGATCATAAGGGTCCAGTGAGTAGTGAGGTTGGTTGGGGTCACGGCGATTCAGACAGCTAGCCGGGCCATCGGTAGCAAGCTAGCATAGTATGGAGGTCTGTTTTTAGCCACCTCGTGCGTTTCCGACGGTAGATTAGTGGGGTTCCGTGTGGTAGAGGGGACCAATCCAATTGGCAAAATAGATATAGTTATAGTGACCCAAGAAAAATTGTCCGATAGACCTATTCAGATAGCAGCCGATAAGACAGCTAACGATTAGCGGGCCGCAGATGGGCGTTCAGGTAACGTCGCGACGGAGGGGCCAGTTGGATAACTCCCTCGGGAAGATAACGTRGGTAGTCCAGTCGTGAACGCCCGGTGGGGCTCCGRATCGGCAGTAAAACGGGTCCGGATAGGTGATTGTAGCCCAGGAGTGGCTGATGGATCTCTTCAGCTGGCTAGCTCCYGAATAATTGATGTTTGCTCCGMGATCGACGTWAGCCAATAGTCACARGGATAGCAGCTAGCTAGCTGCGAGATCCAGGTGTAAATGTCCAGAGCTTGCGGTTGAAATCCGGGGATATGGAGAGAAAAATAGGTCCGGTATGTTCTGGTCTGAGTCGCGTTGTACAAAACTGGCGATAGCTTTTCGAGCTAAAGGATAGCTGATGACCACAAACCGTGGTTAACTGAATACTAACGTTAGCCAGTAAACTGGCTAGCTTCTGGTTGGCTTCTGGTTGGCTTCTGGCTAGCTTCTGGTTAGCTTCTGGTTAGCTTCTGGTTAGCTTCTGGCTAGCTTCTGGCTAGCTTCTATTGTGGATTTCAGATTTGAGGTAAATAATACTTTTTTTTTAAATTGGTGAGGCGGGTTGCAGGAGAGTGTTTTGAAGTTGAGTTTTTGGAAAAGAAAATATATAAAAGATATGCGAAGAAAGATGTAAATATATATATACACGGGACACGACAAGACGAGGACGTCTGACTGCTATGCCATCTTGGAACAAATGTACAAACACTTTCCACATTGGAACACACACACAAGAGACACCCACATTAAACCACCACCCCAAGACAACACTCGTTTGGCTTCAGTCATGGKCGCTGCATTTCTTAATGACCAAGCCCAAAAACGAGGCCAAATCYGGAAGTACACTTAACTACACAGCTCATTTTGTCTTTCTTCTGCACAATTACAAAAATATACAATTTTGGAACATGGCACTSGATAGATTTGAGGGTGGCATTGGACAGGCAATAGAGTAGCTGTCATATGTGGCAGTGAGTGATGCTCTCTTTCTGGGCATGGGTGTTGTGTCGGTGACCTTCGAACCAGCATTTTCCTGTGGCTCATGCCAGAGTCTGAGGCCAACAATTGTCGGCTACACACACAATGACAAGGATGCATTAGAAATATTTTGTCATGTGAGCGTTTTGTGGGTTTAAATAAAGAACACATTTTTCAGTCTCGCATCCCCAGTCAGTRGTCTCTGTACATCTACTTTGTACTCTCTTGTCAGAAAGTTATCACTCATGAACATCTAATATACAGTACCATTCAAAAYTTTGGACACACCTACTCATTCCKAGGTRTTTCTTTATTTTTACTATTTTCTACATTGTAGAATAATAGTGAAGACATCAAAACTATAAAATAACACATATGGAATCATGTAGTAACCAAAAAAGTGTTAAACKAATSAAAATATATTTTAGATTTGAGATTCTTCAAAGTAGCTACCCTTTGCCTTGATGACAGCTTTGCACACTCTTGGCATTCTCTCAACCAGCTTCATGAGGTAGTCAATGCATTTCAATTAACAGGTGTGCCTTGTTAAAAGTTAATTTGTGGAAAACCATCAAGAGCTATGATAAAACTGGCTTTCATAAGGACCGCCACAGGAATGGAATACCCAGAGTTACCTCTGCTGCAGAGGATAAGTTCATTAGAGTTACCAGCATCATAAATGACAGCCCAAATAAATGCTTCAGAGTTCAAGTAACAGACACATCTCAACATCCACTGTTCATAGGAGACTGCGTGAATCAGGCCGTCATGGTCGAATTGCTGCAAAGAAACCACTACTAAAGGACACCAATAAGAAGAGACTTGCTTGGGCCAGGAAACACAAGCAATGAACATTAGACCGGTGGAAATATGTCCTTTGGTCTGATGAGTCCAAATTGGAGATATTGAGATTTTGGTTCCAACCGCCGTGTCTTTGTGAGACGCAGAGTAGGTGAATGGATGATCTTCGCATGTGTGGTTCCCACCGTGAAGCATGGAGGAGGTTGTGTGATGGTGTTGGGGTGCGTCGTGAAAAATAACAGCTCCCCTGGATAGATTTTTATTACCAAAGAGAAAGGTCTCTATAAACATCCTCCCTTTCCTGAAATGTAGCTCACAGCACATCTGGTTGCATAGAGAATGAGAGGCTGAAGACAAGAAATMGAGAAATTGTTATCCACTAGCCTCCAGAGTGTCCTTCAATAAACTTAAATTAAACAGATTTTTTACCTCTAACTAAATTATACTTTTGCAAAAAGTCAGAGATATTTCATTCAAGAACAGTCAGACATTTCACATGAAATTCTCCCAGTATGTCTCCAATGAGGACAAAGGTTCAGTTATATACTCCTACYGAGTATATAACAGGCGGAGCATGTTTTCGTGTGCTCTGCCAAAACCCTCAGTGAAAACCCTAGCTGCCTGTTCTGCTCTTACTCAAATGATATCACTGGAGCCATGTAGCTATTCATTACCTGCACAGCTCATGTTGTCATAAGCACTGTGCTAATACTGCTAATACCATAAATTGATTCCCTGCACCTTAACACTGGATTCATTATACTGTGTGAGAAATGCAGATGGCTATATGTTTTGAAGGGCTGCTACTGGTGCTGGTGATGGTAATACAGGCCTGGCCTCCCATGCTGGTGCTAACCCAGCCCAACTGCTCTCTCTCTCTCTTACCTACTGGTGGCCGGTAATAGTTTCCACTGTGGGCTGAAGCAGGCAGCAAACAGATGGCCCTGTCCCTCGTTCAATAGAGCTTCATTCACTTATGACTGAAATCCAAACCTGGAGGGAGGGGCGAGGCTCAACCGAAATGGCTACAGGCTCTGCTGTGACTGTGTGATGAAAAGGTGCAGATGTACAAAAACAGCCTAGATACTCTCTGACTCATGAACTGTTAGCATACGTTTTRATGTATCACTCAAAGAGAGTTGTATTTTAATATGCAGGTCATATGCTGGCCTCTGGAGGATCTTGGTGGACTGCCTGAAAGAGGGATGCCATTGTGGCTTATTAAAATACCCAGTCTGTCTCAGAGTGGTTTCATGAGAACTCTCGTTAACATGCGTTAACACTGTAAACTCTCCTCCCTAGTTAGTCTGGCTTTCTGACACGGACTGGTGAGCAAGTTGCATCCCTCCAGGGGGTTCCCAAACCAACGCCCTGAGGATATGCTGCTTAGTTTCCCTAACCACTCATCCAATATCCAAGCCTCTTGTTTGAAGCTTTAGGCCCTAGTCAAAAGTAGTGCACTAAATAGGGAAATAGGATGCCATTTGGGACGCAACCTTGCTTATCTGTATCAGTTTTACAGAGTAACAAATTGCCCTCATGCATATTTTATAGTGATGGGATGAATTGAATCGTTTTGGCAATATCGCAACATTATTTTTCGCTAATTGGCTGTAGCTGCACAAAAACTCCAGTATTTTTTTCTTCTTACGTCTTAAAACAAGGAGACAATTTGTTTTCAACACTTTTCTTTCCGTGACTGACCAAAACTTGTTTTCTCATGGCTTTCTCTTGACCCTCTGCAGAAGGGATATGGTGAGCAATATGTTTGGAACATCGAAACGCAATAAAATCACAGTATCGAATCGCACTATACATATAGTATCGGCACCTAAGTACAGTGATAATATCGTATCGTGAGGTCCCTGGCAAATCCCAGCCCTAATATTCGATGTTGGGCACCTGCATGTTGTCCTCCCTCTTGTTTTATGATTAATGTTTAGGAGTGGAGAGGGCGTATTACAGTGGAACAATTAACACTCTCCATTTCCCCAGCGGTGTAGATGTACAGAATGAGCCTTCTAGTACACTCCTAGGCACTGTCAACAAACAGCTGAACACAGCAGAACATCACAGGGACGATAAACAAGAAAAACGAATGCACTAATTGCACCTGGGCTGAAAGGGGGACATTTACATGACATGTTAGTCATTTAGCTGATGCTGTTACCCCGAGCGACATTCAATCAGTTTAGTTATCTGCCAATGTGTCTGAAGTTATTTCCAGTCAGGCTGGGCCAGGTTGAGGCACGGCCAGCTTGTGGAAGCAGATGAAGCAGATTTATTTCCAGTCAGGCTGGGCCAGGTTGAGGCACGGCCAGCTTGTGGAAGCAGATGAAGCAGATTTATTTCCAAGCTGGGCCTTAATCATGAAGTTCTGCCTCTTTCAGACAGAATGACTGGGAAATCTGACTGCCTGCCTAGCACCCAACTCTCCTTCCATGCTCTAGCTGGCAGGCAGCCATCATCTTAAATGAGAATGAAAATTGAATCTCTTAGTCATTTCTCTATCCAATAAATAGCAACATTACTTTGGCAAAAGCCATATTTTGTGTGATGTCGTCAAGTCATAACGAATGCTGTAATACCACAGAGGAGTTAAGCATTCCAGCTTCATCCTCCCCTTCGGTCGGCTGTCCGTGCAGAAATCTGTGTGACTCYGCTTCACACAGGGGAAGCGATATTTCAAATTCAGGATTATTGATTKATTTAACATCTTTTAACCAGCATAGATACTTTTCAGATGGTCTGCCAGCCAGCAGGATGGTGGTAGTAGTCAGATTAAACATGCATGGAGGAGGAAAAGGGAAAAAAACATCATTCCTCCTATCTGCCTCCCTTTGCTGTAACCTGCGTTAGCTGCCAAGTCCGGTGTGGAGTGGAGGTTTTGGCTGGCTGATGTCTTTGGAGGATCAGTAACTTGCCCTCTGTGTCCTGTTGCGTCCAGCTGTGTTCATGGGGAGGACAGACAGACTCATGTGTTTCAGCTTCAACAAGTCACCATGAGTAGATTCAGCTTTGTTCATGTTTAGCCTACATTTTAAGAGACAAAACGGCACACTGAACAGTTCCAGTTCTCCTTATTTCCCTTTTTGTTCCTGCTCATTGTGAGTGCTTAGAATACATGCTATTGGTGTTGGATTCTCAGAACCAGGGTGTGGTGAGGCCGGGCCAATCCCACGGCCAGTTCAGTTCCTCCCATCATGCACCTGTGAGAGGTAAGGGTGCCTGGAGGGGCCATTCTCTGTAGATACAAATAATACCACTGTTCCGTAACTCGGAGYCTCATTGTGTTGGCTCATCTGAGGGTGAACTTCCACTGGGCTTGTGCRACACAGTCTGTGGTGAAACACAAACCAGCCTAACTATTCTCTAGATCCCCTATACTCAACTGGCGYACCAKAGGCCGGATCCAACTACAAAGAAATATATATTACAAAAAATGAGGGGGGAACTCTGTCTGGCTTCGACCCCTGGTATTATATAAACACACATAAGACATTGAAAATGTTGTACAATTGTAGGAAATTAGCTTTAAAACAACAACAAAAAAATCTGCCACATGCAAAATGTGTAGAATTGTGGGAAATTAGCTTTAAAACTGCTACATTTTCTATCCACCAACAAGAGGGGTGTGAACAGTTTGAGGTRGCATAGGTTGCGAGGTGGAGGTTTGTTACTACGCTGATAAATTACTATCTATCTGGACCTTTGCCACCTAGGAKATTTGTGTGACCGGACCTTCTCAAATAGTACTTGAGTATCCCTGCTCTAAACAGTTTTTTATATTTTGACATACATGTTTCACCATTGCTGTACAATACTTTTTGTTATGGGATATGAGATAGTGTTAAATGTAAATGTTGCATCCCTCTCCTCCCACTGTCAGAGGTTATTTCCTCAATTCATGCAGCCTTGGGAGAGTTCATTCATGCTTTAGCTTACTGACAATACTGAATGAGGAGGGTGGTCAATAACATGTTGATAGAAATATGCTTGTTTGATTGCTATTGTGAGTTCTTGAACAGTGTCTTGATCTACAGTATGTGCTATTGAAGCCCAGTGTGTGTGTGTGTGTGNTGGATGGGGGAATTTAATTTGATATAACCAGACAGAAAAAACATGTATTTTGTCTGAGCAGATTTATTTATATTCCAAAGCCTGGTCAGCATGGGAAATCTCTGCCGCTACGATGTTATGTGTTACAGTAGGTGCCCTTTTTCTATTACTTGTCAGACTTTTTCTGTTTTACTCTGTTCTTTTTTTGACATTGGTGTGTGTGTGTGTGCGTGCATCTGTGTGTGTGCATGTGTAGTAGTATCTAACGCTCAATCAGAGCATCTCTGTCTCAGTATTTACCCAGAGTACTTCATGAGCACTCTGAAACAGGAAACCTCTCACCCAGAGCCAGTCTGTAATCCCAACATGTTTCAAGCTGACCACCATTGTCCCTGTTCCCAAGAACTCCAAGGTAAACTGCCAAAATGACTCGCCATGTAGCACTTACATCTGTAATTATGAAGTGCTTTGAAAGGCTGGTCACATCAACACCATCATCCCAGAAACCCTGGTCCCACTCCAATTCGCCTACCACCCCAACAGATCCACAGATGATGCAATCTCAATTGCACTTCAAACTGCCCTCTCCCACCTGGACGAGAGGGAAATAACTATGTGAGAATGCTGTTCATGTACAGCTCAGCGTTCAATACCATAGTCCCCTCCAAGCTCATCACCAAGCTGGGGAACCTGGGACTGAACACCTCCCTTTGTAACTGGATACTGGACTTCCTGACAGGACAGCCCCAGGTGGTGAGGGTAAGCAATAACACCTCCACCACGCTGACCCTCGACACGMGGGCCCCTCAAGGGTATGTGCTTAGTCCCCTCCTGTACTCCCTGTTCACCCAAGACTGTGTGGCCACGTACTACTCCAACATCATCATCCAGTTTGCAGACGACACGACGGTGGTAGGCCTGATTACCGGTGGCGATGAGACAGCCTACAGGGAGGAAGTCAGAGACTTGGCAGTGTGGTGCCATGACAACAACCTCTCCCTCAATGTCAGTAAGACCAAAGAGCTGATTGTGGACTTTAGGAGAAAGAGGGGAGGGAACGCCCCCATCCACAWTGACAGGGCTGTAGTGGAGCGGGTCGAAAGCTTCAAGGTCCTTGGCGTCCACATCACTAAGGACTTAACATGGTCCACACACACCCGCACAGTTGTGAAGAGGGTARGAAAGCGCCTCTTCTCCCTCAGGAGGCTGAAAAGATTTTGCATGGCCRCTTGGATCCTCAAAACGTTTTACAGCTTCACCATCGAGAGCATCTTGATTGGCTGCATCACCGCTTGGTATGMCAAATGCACCACCCTCGACCACAAAGCGTTATTTTTCTGTTGGATTGGAATCCTGTAAGATCCTATAGGATTGTATTCTATAGTATAAAATCCCAGAAGAGTTTCAAAATCTGCTAGGATTTTTCTATTGGATTCTTGAATTGGAATCCTGTAGGATCCTATAGGACAAAATCCTATAGGAGTCCAATAGGACTGGTTCCAAAATCTGATAGGATTTTTCTATTGGGTTCTTGTATTGGAATCCAAAGGATCATATAAGATAAAATTCTATAGGATAGAATCCCATAGGAGTCCAAAGGACTGGTACCAAAATCGAATAGGATTTAATCACTTCCATATTGTGGTGGTGTGTTGAAGAGGTTGAGAACCTCAGGGAATTATCACTGGTGTGAGTAGGCAAAGAGATGGAGATTGTGCTCCGGAGAGACACGGGAGAGAGACTGTTCCTCAGTTTACTGGTCTTGATTAATCTTGATTGCAGTTTAACATAAATGTTCAGGTTTCTGTGCCATATTTAGCTGTCCACTAAAGCTACATATTAGATTTCCTGTATGTGGACAGTATATGTTACTACATTACACAACATCATGTTTTGACCACATCAAATTGAGGCTAATTACACATCCTTTTTTACCTCAGATTACTGCTATTAGTGTAAACGTTTATTTTAATAACAATGACACAAAATCGATTTCTTAAAACAGATCAATATCATTGGTTTTGTACCGTTGACTTTGTCATACACTCCAGCGGTTTTAGGACTATCCTTTTCAAACTCAAATGTCAGGGAAAATTCAGGGCACTGTCTATAAAAGTCACTGGCCTCACACCAAGACATACATCTGAGAGTCAAACTATAACTCAAATAACAGCCAACCCTAATCCAACACCAATAGCATGTATTCTAAACACAGGAACAAAAAGCAGGAACAAAAAGGGAAATAAGGAAACCTGGAACTTATTTTAAAAAATAAAAGTAATATTATTACTATTGTGGCACATGTATGTCTAGGTAGTACYTTTTATGTTTAGGTTTTCAATATATCACAAACTGTTTATTGAATGATTATTGATTTGGACACTTCAAAATGGTGTTTTGACATTGGGCTATTTAACAAAAGCTATTGTCAACAAGAAGCGGCMACAGCATAATTGTCAACTTSTTTTAGGAAAATAAATGGAACTTTCAACATTCATTTRCAGTAGTTTTTTACTTAATTAGGTTCTAACAACTGAATTGGATGAATCCATGATCTACCAGAAATCATGAAAACYGGTTTGACTTGCCTATAATAAGGCACATATAGTATATTTAGCAATAACAAACAATATAAACATTTCTCATCTGTATAACAATACAGTGACAAAAAAAGGAGATTTAAAAAATGGCTACAACTTAGCTAGCTAGCTAGTCAGCTGACAGTCAAAATGTGGCTAACAGTAGTTTCTTAGCTAGCATAAAAACGAGGGCATAAAATTCTGCACAATTATGAAAATATGACTAAATCATTGACAACTTTGTCAGGATACATAAAGAAACAAATACTGTATTCACAGTTCTTGCATTCACGCACAGTGAAGGATAAAACAGTTCGAATAATAATGTTAGGAAACCAAAGATTCTCTGCACAGCCACAGGTGGCGAGCTGAATCCTGCCCTAGCTGTTATGTCATCAGTCGCTCTTAAAGGGATAGGTTTTCATAAAGGTGACTAAAACAGAAATGTAATATAGAACTGTTGTTCCCGATCAATGAACATTTTGTAATTAATGTTGTTATATTGTACTGGAACAAACTATAATTTATTGGGTTCAATTTAGAAGAAAAAATTCTAATAGGGTTCTGATTGGGGTGACAAAATCCTACAAGACTAATCAGATTACTTTTGATTTCCAATAGGAAAAAAATTCCAATAGGATTCTGATTGGGGTGACAAAATCCTACAAGACTAATCAGATTACTTTTGATTTCCAAAAGGAAAAAAGTAGTCCAATAGGATTCTGATACAGGTGACACAAAATCATATAGGATTGTGAGAATCCTATATGATTCTATTGGAAAAATTGTAATCCTATAGGATATTTTGACTAAGGCAGTACACAATGGGGCCGAGCTCTCTGCCATCCAGGACTTTTATATCAGTTGGTATCAGAAACATTGCAGAAGACTCCAGCCACCCAAGCTATAGACTGTTCACTCTGCTAACGTCCTGCAAACAGTACCGGAATATCYGCTCTTGGACCAACAGGCTCCAAGACAGCTTCTACCCCCAAGTCATAAGACTGCTAAATAGTTAATTAATGGTTACCCGGACTATCTGCACTGACCCTACCTTGCACTGACTCTATGCACACTCACAATTACTATATGTACACACTATAAACACACCCCCACCCTACACTGACACTGACACTCCACACAAAACCCACACAATTCACATACACTACATACAGCACACACACACACACGCACGCACACCACACACACACACACACACACACACACACACACACACACACACACACACACACACACACACACACACACACACCACACACACACCACACACACCACACACACACACACACAACATAACACGCATACAACAACACAAGCACACATACTATCAGTATATACATGCATACCAACACATACACACGATACACACACTTTAACACTCATCATATGCTGCTGCTACTCTGTTCTTTATTCTTACTCTTATTATTATATATCCTGAAGCCTAGTCACTTTACCCTGCCTTCATGTACACATCTACCTSAAATACCTGCGCATTGATCTGGTAATGGTACTCCCTGTATATAGGTCCATTCTTGTGTATTTTATTCCTCTTGTGTTACTATTTTCCTTCATTGGTTTGTGTGTGGTTATGAGACCATCACTCRGTGCATGGCATTGATACTGCCCATCTGATGGTCGATGTGAAATCCACTTACTTCTCCTCATATGAAATGACAGACCCTCCTGCGTCTTCCTCCCTTGGTAGATGATCACTTCACTGATGTCGCCAGACATCTCTGTTCCATCAGCATTGCCCATCTGTCTGTCTGTGTCTCAGTGGAGACACTCATTTACAGGGTTTGTGTCACAGTGATTCAGGACTGAGTATTGAGTGTTTGTTTGRCAGCTGTGCTCTAAGAGGGTACAGTAGCATTACAGCCTGAATCTCACTCTCATCAACAGTCTTTTGGATCACTGGGTAAGTCATAAGAACCCAGACCCATAAAATGTCTGCATGGCCTCAAAGGGATCCCCTCAGAGACATCAATGCCAAKCTGCTGTTGACTGTAAACTCGTAGTTTTCTTCCAAAATGTTATTTATTAAAAGGTGTCTGTTTTCCYCACTATTTCAGTKAAAATGGGGAAACCTTCAGCTAGCTTAAAGAATCARGGACAAGGTTGTTTATCCATTGGCTACGATTTGTACTTACACTTTGAGTATCCTGATGTTAATGTCGGAGCAGACTGAGTTGAAAGAAGGAGAACATGCACGGCATTTAAGAAAGCCATAGATGGAGCTCTTACTATGGGCTCCTCTCACCTTTTGGGAGAGATGTTGAGCTGATGTGACCCATGCCTGTCTCATTGTGCTCGTGACAAAAGACAAGACCACACAGGCAGTATGTAAGAAATTCATAATTTGAAAGGTCGTCATTCTGCTTGGAAAAATGGCACATTCTCCAGACTAGCCCCGAGGAAGCTGTTAACCTTATTCTCAATGGTAATGACATAACCAATTGAGACTGTTGAAATATAATTTATCGCTGTGTGTCCTCCCTGCAGTCTGACACTGAGGAGAGAAAAGGGATTACGCCAAGCACATTTATTTTCTAGGTCGCATCAGGACCACACTCTCATTCTTGTAAGAAATTGTTTTCAGCAGTTTAGTTTTTTTAAATTGCACCCAGAGCCGTTCTATCCATTCCCCTAACATGATGGAGTGGAGAAACATGGTGGTGTTGAAATGGAGACAAATTGGATTGTGGCCTGGGGAAAAATAGTAATTAGTGAAGCGCTAAAACTCTCCCTGGCTGGCACCCAGTAAAGTTTCCCTTTACTATAATATTACCATGACTACCCTAACCCTCCACTTGAAGGGTAGGATAATTAATCCTTCATGTGGTTGTCAAAGCCGAAAGCCCCAACCTACACGCCATATTGTCCTGTCACTCAGTGGCTGTGCTGCCAGGTGCTGGTGCGTTCTGTTGGCGTCGGTAGCTCTCTGTTTTTCATCATGAGCCCTAAAGGCAAAATAAAACAGAGGAACACCCAAAGTAAACGTTGTCTCTATCTTTCTCCCCCCCCCCCTCTACATCTCTCTCTTACCATAGCACTCTGAGTGAACCTGCCTGAGACGTTTCCTCATCCTCAAACGAGAATAAGAGGAAATCTCTCCACTAGCAGCCTTAGCACTCTGAGTCCCCAGCAGTGCAGAACATAACTTTTCTTTCTCATAATGTCCATCCCAAAGGGCATCCTATTCCCTAAATAGCGCACTACTTTTGACCAGAGCGTTGGTCAAAAGTTGTGCACTATAAAGGGAATAGGATGCCATTTGGGACACGCTCCTGGTTTCTTTCTTACAAAGTAGAGTAGAAGTACAGACAGTGCTGATAAGGCTGATAAAGCCTCCCTTTGAGTTCAGGTAATCCTGACAAAGCTGTCTCTCTCTCCTGTTAACTCCACTGCATGGTACTGTACTGTACAGTAGTTGCAATCAGCACACTTGATGAGCTTATGTAGTATTGCAATTCATATGCAAATTGCATGTTTTCCCTCATAATGTAGCAAAAGCGTTTTACATCATAACGTTTACATATACATTGAGACATTTCTTCACAATATGTGACACAAACAAGAAATTCCATTTTCACAAAACCTATAATGGAGCTATAGCAAGATGACTGTTCATTTGTCTCAAAAGTCCAATGACCCATGACAATCTTGATTGTCCACACTCACAGTGTAAGGATCAGTGAAAAGCTGAATGGAGGGTGACACAGATGGGAAAAGACCAGCCTTGCCACCATAATGCAGGATGGACATTTTTCATGGTTAAGATGGTAATGGTAGGGAGTGGGAGAAATGCTGAATACTGACATAGTGTTCTGTACTTCTGCCTTTGATGAATGTCAGTGTCAACACTCAGCCATTCTTGCCTTTGGATATCCACAGTACATACTRYACCTGGTGCTGTGCACTCTAAGCCGATTCAGGCATGTCCACTTAAACCAGAGGTCACTCGAAGCGCTAAGACTAATCACCATTGTACTTTAACGTGACTCATGTACTGAAAGACCTGGCGTTTGTTTTGTATGGTGGTGGTGAGAGAGCTGCAACAGTTTCCTAAGTGATTTTCCCTACWGGGTCGGCGGGGGGCTTGTGTGGTGTTTTCCACTAACCCTAAATCAACCCTGGAATATCAAGGCCATTGTTTCTCTGGCCTGGCTGCAACATGTATAGCATGTAGTAAGTGAGACAGGTAGGTGTGGGATTCCAGGAGTGAATTGGAGAGGATTTCATCCTTTAAATAGAAGCGCCTGTTAATGTGGGATCAACAGGAAGCTGTTGGGCTATTTTGGCAGTTACCTCTCTGTCCATTCTACAGGTATCGCTCGAGTCACAACAAAATGGAATATAACATTGCGTATAATGTTCAGAATGACACAATTTCATAAAGTTCGGAATSACACAATTTCATGTGTACAACATCTAAAGACCTGCATCACTATACTCAGAGCTTTGCCGTTTCTAAAAGGACGTATTTGGGTGTTTTTGGAGCCTTTGTTCATGTTTAGTCAGGGCCCCCATACTACACAATTGAGGATGAGGAAGTGATTTGCTGTTTGGGGTAAGTTTCTCAAAGACACGTGAAATCACAAAAAAAGGTGTCTGGACCCTTCTATAACATGCCATTTACATCAAAAATAGTGATTTGCTTGTAAAAAGAAAATGTATCKTTTAAATAGTCTTTGTCCTTGGCTTAACACACCCCTCTACTTGCCATATTGTTGTCAGAGTGTTTCAGACTACACCCTGCTGCTCTGGGGAATRTTTGGAGGCTCTGTAACAATAATCAAATCACCGCTGTCTTTACCAGACCATAATTGGGTCAGTAAGTATATTTATAGCTTGTCTTTTCCAACACACACTCACACTGCTTTCATGCTAAGTGGTCCTCCAGCTAAATGGCAACAATTGCTGTTTACTCTCATTAACCTTCAGTTAATGGCCACGTAGTACATCTTAGTGCATCAACCATGGCAAATAAATACATGGACTCTCAAACCTCTCATCAAGGGCAAATAGCCACTGTAACCCTCTGCTGTGAAGGGGAAATAAGAAATGATATATGCCAGCGGTTCACAAACTGTGGGTTGAGACCTACTRGTGGGTCYRGGCAGGGGTCCAGTTGGGTCGCGGGATGACATTGCCCKAAAAAWTAAATAAAGCAATATATACGGTACCAGTTCAAAGTATGGACACACCTACTCATTCAATGGTTTTTCTTTATTTTTTATTATTTTCTACATGATAGAATAATAGTGAATACATTGTATACATCAAAACTATGAAATAACACATATGGAATCATGTTGTAACCAAAAAAGTGTTAAACAAATCAAAATGTATTTTATATTTGAGATTCTTCAAAGTAGCCACCCTTTGCCTTGATGACAGCTTTGCACACTCTTGGCATTCTCTCAACCAGCTTCACCTGGAATGCTTTTCCAACAGTCTTGAAGGAGTTCCCACATACAGTATGCTGAGCATTTGTTGGCTGCTTTTCCTTCACTCTGCGGTCCAACTCATCCCAAACCATCTCAATTGGGTTGAGGTCAGGTGATTGTGGAGGCCAGGTCATCTGATGCAGCACTTCATCACTCTCGTCTTGGTCAAATAGCCCTTGGGGTCATTGTCCTGTTGAATAGCCCCTTGGTCATTGTCCTGTTGAAAAACAAATGATAGTCCCACTAAGCACAAACCAGATGGGATGGCTTATTGCTGCAGAATGCTGTGGTAGCCATGCTGGTTAAGTGTGCCTTGAATTCTAAATAAATCACTGACAGTGTCACCAGCACAGCACCCCCACACCATCACACCTCCTCCTCCGTGCTTCACTGTGGGAACCACACATGTGTAGATCATCCGTTCAGCTACTCTGCGTCTCAAACAGACACGGCAGAGTCCAAAAATCCAATTTGGACTCATCAGACCAAAGGACAGATTTCCACCAGTCTAATGTCCATTGCTTGTGTTCTTGGCCCTAGCAAGTCTCTTCTTCTTTTTGTGCCTTTAGTAGTAGTTCTTTGCAGCAATTTCTGAGGCTGGTAACTATAATGAACTTATCATTGCAGCAGAGGTAACTCTAGGTCTTCCTTTCCTGTGGCGGTACTCATGAGAGCCAGTTTCATCTAGCGATTGATGGTTTTTCAATCAAATCAAATTTTATTAGTCACATGCACCAAATACAACGTGAAATGCTTACTTACGAGTCCCTAACAACAATGCAGTGTCAAAAATACGGATAAGAATAAGAGATAAAATTAACAAGTAATTAAAGAGCAGCAGAAAAATAACAATAGCGAGACTACAGTTGAAGTCGGAAGTTTACATACACCTTAGCCAAATACATTTAAACTCAGTTTTTACAATTCCTGACATTTAATCCTAGTAAAAATTCCCTGTCTTAGGTCAGTTAGGATCACCACTTTATTTTAAGAATGTGAAATGTCAGAATAATAGAAGAGAGATGATTTATTTCAGCTTTTATTTCTTTCATCACATTCCCAGTGGGTCAGAAGTTTACATACACTCAATTATTATTTGGTAGCGTTGCCTTTAAATTGTTTAACTTGGGTCAAACTTTTCGGGTAGCCTTCCACAAGCTTCCCACAATAAGTTGGGGGAATTTTGGCCCATTCCTCCTGACAGAGCTGGTGAAACTGAGTCAGGTTTGTAGGACTCCTTGTTCGCACACGCTTTTTCAGTTCTGCCCACAATTTTCTATGGGATTGAGGTTAGGGCTTTGTGATGGCCACTCCAATACCTTGACTTTGTTGTCCTTAAGCCATTTTGCCATAACTTTGGAAGTATGCTTGGGGTCATTGTCCATTGGAACCCCATTTGCGACCAAGCTTTAACTTCCTGACTGATGTCTTGAGATGTTGCTTCAATATATCCACATTATTTTCCTTCCTCGTGATGCCATCTATTTTGTGAAGTGCACCAGTCCCTCCTGCAGCAAAGCACCCCCACAACATGATGCTGCCACCCCTGTGCTTCACGGTTGGGATGGTGTTCTTCGGCTTGCCTTTTTCCTCCAAACATAACGATGGTCATTATGGCCAAACAGTTCTATTTTTGTTTCATCAGACCAGAGGACATTTCTCCAAAAAGTATGATCTTTGTCCCCATGTGCAGTTGCATCAGAGGAATCCCGGAACATATTCCAGAATGTGCWAGCAAAACAGTCCRGTAGCTTASAATTTTCTTKATCTGACCACWTTTTTATTTTATATTTTTGCTTGTAAGCAGGAATCAGGAGTATAGAATTATGGTCAGATTTGKAAAATGGAATGTGAAGGAGAGCTTTGTATGCATCTTTGTGTGTAGAGTATAGGTGGTCCAGAGTTCTTTTTCTGGGTGAGCGTTTTCTTGTTTGCTTATGGCGGAATACAGCTCATTCAATGCTGTGTTAGTGCCAGTGTGGTCGTATGTAAACAGCTARGGAGAATACAGATGAAAACTCTCTTGGTAGGTAGTGTGGTCTACAGCTTATCATGAGATACTCTACCTCAGGCGAGCAATAGCTCGAGACTTCCTTAGATATCGTGCACCAGCTGTTATTTACAAAAATACATATTCCGCCGCCCCTTGTCTTACCAGACACCGCTGTTCTATCCTGCCGGTACATCGTATAACCAGCCAACTGTATGRTGATATTGTCGTCATTCAGCCACGASTCCSTGAAGCATAAGAWGTTACAGTTTTTAAAGTCCTGTTGGTAGTTTAATCTTCCGCGTAACTCGTCAATTTTATTCTCCAAMGATTGCACGTTTGCTAGCWGAATGGAGGGAAACYAGAGTTTATTCGATRGCCTACYAATTCTCAGAAGGCAGCCCGCCCTTCGGCCCCTCTTTCTCCGCCTCGTCTTCACGCAGATCACGGGGATCGGGGCCTGTTCCCGAGGAAGCAGTWTATCCTTCACATCGGCCTCGTCAAAGTCGTTACTGCACTTYTAGAAACTTTAAKAGTTATTGAAATTTTCTGGATTGACTGACCTTCATGTCTTAAAGTAATGATGGACTGTTGTTTCTCTTTGCTTATTTGAGCTGTTCTTACCATAATATGGACTTGGTCTTTTACCAAATAGGGCTATKTTCTGTATACCAACTCTACCTTGTCACAATACAACTGATTGGCTCAAACGTATTAAGAAGTTAAGAAATTCCACTATTTAACTTTTAACAACAAATTAACACCTGTTAATTTAAATGCATTCCAGGTGACTAKCTATTGAAATTGTTTGAGAGAATGCCAAGAGTGTMCAACGCCGTCGTCYAGGCAAAGGGTGGCTACTTATAAGAATCTCAAATATACAAAATACATTTTGCTTACTACATGATRCCATARGTGTTATTTCATCGTTTTGATGTCTTGAGTATTKTTCTACGATGTAGAAAATAGTAAAAAATWAAGAAAAACCCTTGAATGAGTAGGTGTGTCCAAGCTTTTGACTGGTACTGTATTTATTTTTTGTTAATCACATTTTGGGATATAAAAAGTTTTCAGTGTAAACTTAAATGACTAAAACCGAATAGAAAGTATGTATGAAAGATAATGGACCAATACATTTTTCAATAATACCTCCCCCACCTGGTCAACTGTATGTGCTGTTATTGTGAAGTGGAAAAGTCTAGGAGCAACAAAAGCTCAGCTGCGAAGTGGTAGGCCACACAAGCTCACAGAATGGGACCGTCAAGTGCTGAAGCGCGTAGTGCGTAAAAATCATCTGTCCTCAGTTGCAACACTCACTACCGAGTTCCAAACTGCCTCTGGAAGCAACGTCAGCACAAGAACTGTTCTTCGGGAGCTTCATGAAATGGCTTTCCATGACTGAGCAGCCGCACACAAGCCTAAGATCTCTATGTYCAATGCCAAGCATCGGCTGGATTGGCGTAAAGCTCGCCGCCATGGAGTGATGAATCACATTTCACCATCTGGCAGTCCGTATCTGGTTTTGGCGGATGCCAGGAGAACGCTCCCTGCCCGAATGCTTAGTGTAAACTGTGAAGTTTGGTGGAGGAGGAATAATGMGCCTCACTAATGCTCTTGTGGCTGAATGGAAGCAAGTCCCCACAGCAATGTTCCAACATCTAGTGGAAAGCCCTCCCAGAAGAGTGAAGGCTATTATAGCAGCAAAGGGGGGACCAACTCCATATTATTGCCCATGATTTTGGAATGAGATGTTTGACGAGCAGGTGTCCACATATACTACCGTTCAAAAGTTTGGGGTCACTTAGAAATGTCCTTGTTTTTGAAAGAAAAGCACATTTTTGATCCATTAAAATAACATRGAATTGATCAGAAATACAGTGTAGACATTGTTAATGTTGTAAATGAGTATTGTAGCTGGACACGGCAGATTCTTTTAAATGGAATATCTACATAGGCATACAGAGGCCCATTATCAGCAACCATCACTCCTGTGTTCCAATGGCACGTTGTGTTAGCTAATCCAAGTTTATAATTTAAAAGGCTAATTGATCATTAGAAAATCTTTTGCACTAATGTTAGCACAGCTGAAAACTGTTGTTCTGATTAAAGTAGCAATAAAACTGACCTTCTTTAGACTAGTTGAGTATCTGGAGCATCAACATTTGTGGGTTCGATTACAGGCTCAAAATGGCCAGAAACAAAGAACTTTCTTCTGAAACTTGTCAGTCTATTCTTGTTCTGAGAAATGAAGGCTATTCCATGCGAGAAATTGCCAAGAAACTGAAGATCTCCAGAATGCTYGCCTTCTAGGCAGAGTTCCTCTGTCCAGTGTCTGTGTTCTTTTGCCCATCTTAATCTTTTCTTTTTATTGGCCAGTCTGAGATATGGCTTTTTCTTTACAACTCTGCCTAGAAGGCCAGCATCCCGGAGTCYCCTCTTCACTGTTGACGTTGAGACTGGTGTTTTTGCGAGTACTATTTAATGAAGCTGCCAGGACATTTCTAAGATAGCCCAAACTTTTGAACGGTAGTGTACTTTTGCCATGTGGTGTATATGCCATACTGCTGGGCAATGGAATGAAACTGTGCATTTGCCATATTCCTGACTTGTCTATTCATTCATTTATGCATTCTCCTCTCATGTGAATATGACAGGGAACTTGACTCTCTAAGGAGAAACACACAGCCATCTTGATGAAGATCATCAGTCTTCATTCTGATGCACTGTCACATACTCAAGCGCATTCATTTGAATTACATTCAGACATTCAGCAGTATTCATGCCCAGGCATCACTCAACGGTTTAATAAAGGGATCTGGTTCCTAAAGGCATAGATTTTGTTGTAGTAAAAAGCTTGGTTGAGRGGCGCAGTGGCCCTCTGATTGAATTTGCTGTTAACTGACATCACTGTTTATCCTGCAGCACAGCTGGGCTTTCTCCTCAGAGCTCCTGGGGTGCATCCTAAATGGCACTCTATTCCCTATACAGTGCACTAGTTTTGACCAGAGCCTTACATCGGGAAAAGGGTGGCATTGTGAATAGGAGAYTGGTGGTGGGCCCCTAAGCATCTCAGCCTTGGCCCTTAGCTACATATTGCTCCACAATGTCCTTAGGAGTCACTATTCTCTGGCCTGTCTGAGGAATAATAAAGTCCCCTCGCAGGCAATCGCAGGCCAGATGGTAAAACCCAAGTGTTTATCAAACCCAAGCAGGTCTTTCATCTAGAGGCATCCACAGTAATCCTTTTAATCAGGAACCAGGCTTTTAGAGGCAAGCATGGCCAGTCCATTCTTTGACTCCCATACTAAACAGCCAGTAATTCCCAATTCCCTCCCTACCACTTCCTCTTGGCCCTAACCCTTCACTGTTTGCAGTCTGTAAGTTGTAAGCAATATGGTTGAAGATCCACAATTACCCTGCTTTTACCTTTCCAGAATGTTCAGATCTGCAAACCTTAAAGGGTTAGAGCCAATGAGTAGAGGTAGGGACTGACTGCTAACGCTGTATCATGTCTTCTCCTCTTGCCACCACCACCGCCATGTATTTATGCTCCTCTGTGCAATCCATTCCTCTTACGTTTCAACAGACAGACACGGCACGTTTATACAGTACCAGTCAAAAGTTTGGACACACCTACWCATTCAAGGGTTTTTCTTTATTTMGACTATTTTCTACATTGTAGAATATAAGTGAATACATCAAAACTATGAGATAACACATATGGAATAATGTAGTAACCAAAAAAGTGTTTAAACAAATCAAAATAGATTTGAAAATGTTAGATTCTTGAAAGTAGCCACCCTTTGCCTTGATGACAGCTTTGCACACTTTTGACTGGTACTGTTTATGTGGCCTTGCAGATATAGGCCCTATTAACAGAGCTATAGTGGATAGGCTCTTTAGGGGCTTGGTCAGGAACTTGACCCAGGCCAGGCAGGAGAGATGAGTGTCAACTCCACCCATCCAGCTCTGTCCTGTTGGTACCCTGGATGGGCAAGGGCACCACCCCCCATCTCTCTGATAGAGATGATGCACTCAATACATGCAACTCAGTACTTAACGCATTGACACTTAAAGAATGTCACATATTGAAGCACTTCACTATCAAACGTGTTTATGAGGACTGTGATGTTATATTTTACTTTATGGTCTCAGGGCARCATTGAAAATGAGACCCTGGTTTCAATTGGGCTCCCTTGATAAAATTTTTTTTCCCCTTTCGCTATGAATATGCAGTCATATCTGTGTTATCATTTCATTTCTCAGTGTAACTGAGTGTGGTTCTGGACTACAGAGAGAGAATATCCTGTGCCAGCTCTGTTTATTGACACACCCCTTTTGTTTCCCACCAAACAAACCCCTTCTCCTATCCTCTGCATTTCCATTGAGGAAACAGGGAACATTGCAGTCCTGGGAGCTCTCCCATACCAACACTGCCAGGCTTAATTGCTAAATGGATTCATTGATGTGTCTTGTTGCAGCTCGCTCTGTCAAAGGACTGCTTTGTTCCCCAATGTGGCCCTTACTTCAATGGCATGTAACACGTACTCAGCAAATAAGGTCTGTATATGTGTGGAGAGGAACGAGAGTGGAGGAAAATGATATCAGAGAGCTGCTATCCCTAATCTCTTTTGATACCTCCCATCCTTCTCGCTGTGTGTCTGTGTGCATGTGTAATCCTCCCCAGGGCTGGATATGTGTGTCTTGAGAGAGAGAGAGACTGTCTGTCTCTCTTGGGGAGGGTTAGGAAATGCACCTGTCTTAGCTCAGGACTCATGATGGATGAAGAGCCAACACGGAATGGCCTGGGGTTGGTGGGCGGAGGTTCTAGCAGTAATTTCTTCCTTCGGTGTGACTGTTTCCGCCTTTTTCTGAGTGAAGCTTCTGCGACTGTGCGTATCACGTTCTGCGCATTCTCCACGAGTAGAGAACAGGCTACTCAGGATAATGGTGCAGTTTGAATAAAGTTAGATCAAAACTGAATCAATGTCTGCAAGGTCACATAATGACAGTATTCTACATAACAAAACTATAGAATATAAGAATATAATAGCATAGTATAATGTGTTTATAAGTAAGACAAAAACACCACCATGGATGGAGGCTCTTTTATCTCTCGCCCACTCCCTCCAGCCCAACCCAGGCATGTGGATAGGGGGCAGAGGCTAGGTTTGGTTATTGGGCCAGCGCTACAGGGCTGTAGTGGGCCTGCCAGAGACCGTCAGAACATCATCTAGTGTTTCATTGTGGGAGTGTGGTCGAGCGATGAGGGTATTAGTGGTTTAAATCTCTTCCACGTTTTTACTTTTTTTAATTAAGCTTTATTTAACTAGGCACATGGTGGGGGTTTAGAACGAGGTCTGGAAATGATGGTGTTATTAGCTTCATATGGTTAAACACTTCAAATTATACCATAGGCTGCATTCCATATTCCTGGGCAAAATTTGCATCTCCCATTAAACGGCTTTTGAAATATGGTAATCCTCGCTGTTATATCAAATCACGATAAATCCACTAGAAAGGAATAAAGATCTAACGAAGATCTAATAAAGATAAATCGCCTCTTTAAAAAAATATATACATCCTGTAGAGTAGGCCTATATTAAACCAGTATTGAGCACTTGGCTTGGCTGGGCTTAAGGTGTTACTCAATGTGGATGTGTATTCCTCCATCCCTCTCTCTCTCACTCTGCAGCTACATTGCATTGAGCTGTGTCCTAAAGCTTGGCCCTTCATCGCAACGTTCACTCCTTCATCTCGCCAAAGAATCAGCCATCAGTTACCTCGTATCATCTGCAGACCAGGGTTCTGCTTCCTCTGAGTGGAGCTCTTCTTTTCTGAGTGAGTGATTAAGTCTGTCTGTCTTGAGAAATGAGAGAGATGAAGAGTGAACATCGGTGATTTTTACCGTTAGAGTAGACCCTTCACTCGTCTGTTTGACAGTGTCAACCCCTACCCTGTGTTTTCTTTAGTCTGCCGCTGCTCCTGCTAGCAGGCCATGGCCTCTTTTGTATACATTAAGCTGATTGATGAACAGTTCATTAAATCAAATCAAATGTTATTCGTCACATTCTTTGTAATCAACAGGTGTAGACTTCCATTGAAATGCTTACTAATGGGCCCTTTCCAACAATGCAGAGAGAAAGAAAATAGAGAAATAATAGAAAAGTAAAACACGTGTTAATAAGTACACAATGAGTAARGGTAACTTGGCTATGTACAAGGGGTAGCAGCACTGAGTCGATGTGCAGGGGTACGAGGTAATTTAGGTAGATATGTACATATAACTAGGAATAAAGTGGCAGAAAATGAACAGTAGCAGCAGCGTATACTACCATTCAAAAGTTTGAGGTCACTTAGAAATGTCCTTGTTTTTGTTGGAGCTAGAAACACAAGCATTTCGCTGCAGGTGCGATTAAAATCTGTGTACTCGACCAATAAACTTTGATTTGATTTCATCATGACTGTGGTTTGTTTGTGCATGAATGACACTGATTAACATCTCCCTCATGCTGTCCCTATCATAGAGAGACAGATCATTCTGATCTCCTCTGTTCTACAGTTGTACTACATAAACACAGTATTTAAGTATACTACAGACTGCTAGCGGCCAGTATGAGAGATGGGAGAGTGTATACTGCAGGGGCAGTCCTGTCCTGCTCAATCTCAGTTTCCTGCAGGATGTGACTGGAGAATTGGTCTGACCTTGTTCGCTTGCACGGAATGGCTCGCAGATGTCAATGGGAGATAAAATCCATAACAGTCATGATTGTGTGAGAGGAGGCGGGGAGTTAGAGGGATAAGAGTGGCGGGAGGAGGGGGGCCGGTGCATTGGGCCAAAGGTCACAGCATCACAGAGTAGCAGTCAATCGTTTCACTTTCACTGAAATATAATTTCTAGTTGCTTCCCTGCTCCTGCTACTGGGTTGGAGAACTCAGCATTGCAGAGCACAGCACACTGCTGAGTKCTCCAACCAGCACACTGCTGAGTCCTCCAACCAGCACACTGCTGAGTCTTCCAACCCAGTAGTAGGAGCAGGGAAGCAGCAGAAAATTATATTTTAATGAAAGTGAAACTATTTTTGAACTTTGTTGAACACCGGACGACTAGATAAGAGAACTTTGACGTGGAAAAGACCCAGTACACATGGCAGCCTTAGGACAGGTTCAACTTCAATTCTGCCATTCGTTTTCATTTGTTCCACTTTTTTTATTTAAATGATGGCCTCGGAGTAAGGTGAAGAGATAAGATTGATGGAATCTGGACATTGGTTTAGTCAGATATAACTCTCAGGGGTCTGACAGTGGCCCATACATGCAGCAGGCCCAGCAACTGCCTGCAGTCTGGGTTTAGAATAAGAGTGGTGAGGAATGTGAAGCTAGGTAAGCCAACTTCTGCCACGCAAATATGTACAACAGGCATGGCTCACACCCTATTTGTCAGCCAGGCAAATTGCGAGAGAGAGGACCAAATTGTGTGGCTGGTGGTCTCTATATTTGCAGAATCCCCCATGGTGCATTCTGCCCAGATGGGGTTACAGCACACTTGTGGCAGGGAGGGCAGTGAGACTATTTGACCTTGCTACTGTGGTCTAAATACTTCCACATATTTACCAGCCAGAGCTAAGCCACAGTGACTTCTGCTTAAGCTTTCACTTTATTCCAATTGACCTCTGGTTTTCTTGGTGTTCATCCCAACTGGCACCCTATTCCCTAGATAGTGCACTACTTTTGACTGGGGCCCATGCACCCTATTCCCTACATAGTGCACTACTTTTGACCAGGGCCCATGCACCCTTTTCCCTATATCGTGCAGGACCCATGGGGTGCCATTTGGGACACAGCTTGTGGCCATGGTCAAATACAGGACATGCCTCAGATGCCCTCATTGGTCATTCCCTCTAAGGTAGATTAGACCAGATGCAGTCTAACATGGGCATGTGTGTTAGCTTCAGGGCAATGGAATATGGTTTTCATCAAGAGAAGGGACATTGATTGTCATGTTTATTACATACAGGTGGATGTGTATTTCATTTCATCAAGGAAACAGGCGTCTTACAGAGGAGGATCAGTGGAATGTCTCTCTACATGAAGGGTGTGTGTGTGTACGCGCGTGTCAAAAGCAAATCAAATCAAACTTTATTTGTCACATGCGTGAAATGCTTACTTACAAGCCCTTAACCAACAGTGCAGTTCAAGAAGAAGAAAATATTTACCAAGTAGACTAAAATAAAAAGTAATGATTAAAAGTAACACAATAAGAATAACAATAATYAGGCTATATACAGGGAGCACCGGTACCGAGTCAGTGTGCGGGGGTACAGGCTAGTTCAGGTAATCTGTACATGTAGGTGGGGGCGAAGTGACTATGCATAGGTAACAAACAAACAAACAAACAAAAAATGTAATTGTCCGGTGGCGAATTTATGAATTGTTCAGCAGTCTTATGGCTTGTAGGTAGAAGCTGTTGAGGAGCCTTTTGGTACTAGACTTGGCGCTCCGGTACTGCTTGCCGTGCAGTACCAAATAAAATAGTCTATTACTTGGGTGACTGGAGTGTTATGGGCTTTTCTCTGACATCGCCTATTATATAGGTCCTGGATGGCAGGAAGCTTGGCCCCAGTGATGTACTGAGCCGTTCGCACTACCCTRTGTAGCGCCTTAGGCTCAGATGCCGAGCAGTTGCCATACCAGGCGGTGATGCAACCAGTCAGAATGCTCACAATGGTGCAGCTGTAGAACCTTTTGAGGATCTGAGGACCCATGCCAAATCTTTTCAGTCTCCTGAGGGGGAAAAGGTTTTGTCGTGCCCTCTTCACAACTGTCTTGGTGTGTTTTGGACCGTGATAGTTCGTTGGTGATGTGGACACCAAGGAACTTGAAACTCTCGACCCGCTCCACTACAGCCCCGTCGATGTTAATGGGGACCTGTTCAGCCCGCCTTTTCCTGTAGTCCACGATCAGCTCCTTCATTTGCTCACATAGAGGGAGAGGTTGTTGTCCTGGCACCACACTGCCAATTCTCTGACCTCCCTATAGGCCGTCTTATCGTTGTCGGTGATCAGGCCTACCACTGTTGTGTCGTCAGCAAATTTAATGATGGTGTTGGAGTCGTGTTTGGCCACGCAGTCGTGGGTGAACAGGGAATACAGGAGGGGACTGAGTAGACACCCCTGAGGGGCCCCAGTGTTATTGATCAGCGTGGCAGACGTGTTGTTGCCTACTCTTACCACCTGGGGGTGGCACGTCAGGAAGTCCAGGATCCAGTTGCAGAGGGAGGTGTTTAGTCCCAGTGTTTAGTCCCAGTGTTTATTCCCAGAGTCCTTAGCTTAGTGTCTGTCTGTGTGTGTGTGCATGCGTGCATYCYGGGTGAGTAACTCCTAGACTGGTTGTGTCTCAGTCCACTTGTGGTGCTTATTGGGCTGTGGGCTGGCTGGGGGAAGCTGAGAAGATTAAGGGAAGGTAGGGGGCTCAGAGGTAAGGTGCTGTCTTCACCCTCCTCATCCTCCCCCATACTGGTGCTGCTTTACAACCTACTCATCCTGACTGACTCAGTCTTTATAGACGTGGAGACCCATTGGACCACTGTGCCGCGGTGTGTGTGGCCCTAGCACCCACCTCTGAGTGTTAGCATTATGCTCATAATGCCCAGCAGGTCTACACAAATGCAGGCACYCACACACAGTTGAGGAGGTCATCCACTGTGGAAAAGACAAACATGTTCCCTATAAACTGCATCAAGCTGAAGTGCCAACAATGACACCCCATGTGCGTGTTACAGTGCCTTGCAAAAGTATTCATCTCCCTTGTTGTTTTTCATATTTTGTAGCATTACAACCTGTAATTTAAATAGATTTTCATTTGGATTTCATGTAATGGACATACACAAAACAAAAGTGAAATGAAAAATATTACTTGGTACAAAAAATGTAAAAACATTTTTAACTGAAAAGTGGTGCGTGCATATGTATTCACCCCCTTTGCTATGAAGCCCCTAAATAAGATCTGGTGCAACCAATTACCTTCAGAAGTCACATAATTAGTTAAATAAAGTCCACCTGTGCGTAATCTAAGTGTCACATGATCTCAGTACATATACACCTGTTCTGAAAGGCCCCAGAGTCTGCAACACCACTAAGCAAGGGGCACCACCAAGCAAGCAGCACCATGAAGACCAAGGAGCTCTCTAAACAGGTCAGGGACAAAGTTGTGGAGAAGTACAGATCAGGGTTGGGTTATAAAAAAATATCTGAAACTTTGAACATCCCACGGAGCATCATTAAATCCATTATTAAAAAATGGAAAGAATATGGCACCACAACAAACCTGCCAAGAGAGGGCCACCCGCCAAAACTCACAAACCAGACGAGGAGGAAATTAATCAGAGAGGCAACAAAGAGACCAAAGATAACCCTGAAGGAGCTGCAAAGCTCCACAGCGAAGATTGGAGTATCTGTCCATAGGACCACTTTAAGCCGTACACTCCACAGAGCTGGGCTTTATGGAAGAGTGGCCAGAAAAAAAGCCATTGCTTAAAGAAAAAAATAAGCAAACACGTTTGGTGTTCGCCAAAAGGCATGTGGGAGACTCCCCAAACATATGGAAGAAGGTATTCTGGTCAGATGAGACTAAAATGTAGCTTTTTTGCCATTAAGGAAAACGCTATGTCTGACGCAACCCCAACACCTCTCATCACCCCGAGGACACCATCCCCACAGTGATCATGCTGTGGGGATGTTTTTCATCGGCAGGGACTAGGAAACTGGTCAGAATTGAAGGAATGATGGATGGCGCTAAATACAGGGAAATCCTTGAGGGAAACCTGTTTGTCTTTCAGAGATTTGAGACTGGGACGGAGGTTCACCTTCCAGCAGGACAATGACCCTAAGCATACTGCTAAAGCAACACTTGAGTGGTTTAAGGGGAAACATTTAAATGTCTTGGAATGGCCTAATCAAAGCCCAGACCTCAATCCAATTGAGAATCTGTGGTATGACTTAAAGATTGCTGTACACCAGCGGAACCCATCCAACTTGAAGGAGCTGGAGCAGTTTTGCCTTGAAGAATGAGCAAAAATCCCAGTGGCAAGATGTGCCAAGCTTATAGAGACATGCCCCAAGAGACATGCAGCTGTAATTGCTGCAAAAGGTGGCTCTACAAAGTATTGACTTTGGGGGGGTGAATAGTTATGCATAATCAAGTTTTCCGTTTTTTTGTCTTGTTTCTTGTTTGTTTCACAATAAAAAATATTTTTCATCTTCAAAGTGGTAGG
The DNA here is from genome assembly GCF_002910315.2 of Salvelinus sp. IW2-2015. NCBI lineage: Eukaryota > Metazoa > Chordata > Actinopteri > Salmoniformes > Salmonidae > Salvelinus > Salvelinus sp. IW2-2015. The sequence continues at coordinate 29,820,080 of NC_036855.1, forward strand.
CATGTTGTGTAAATAAAAAAAATCAATTTTAATTCCAGGTTGTAAGGCAACAAATATGAAAAATATGAGCGGGGGAGAATACTTTCGCACGCCAGTGTATCTAGAGATACCCATCCCTAGTGTTATCACATAACAGTTTACCACACAAATGCTTATTAAGATTCCATTACTGAATCACTTGAGTTTGAATATCCTCAAGTCACAGTATTACATTTTCTTTCCTTAATTCTTATTCCTTAATAGTTTTTCTTTAGAGTTGATGAAAAGGTGCTAATGAATATTCAAATATAGGGCATAAAAAGCAACAGTGRAAAGCATTTTATTTAGTCTCAATGTAAATGTGATTTATTTTTATTTTACACTGGAATACAATGTGCTCTCTGCGGCAGCAGCACAGGTTTCCTCATTTTAGCTTCTTAGTCATAGAGCAACAGCAGCCTTTACCCAAGGCTCTCTTTCTCACTCGTTTGCTCTCTCTATCGCTCTCTTTCTCTCTCTCACTTGCTCTCTCGCTTTATCGCTCTCACTCCTTCTCGCTCTCACTCCTCTCACTCTTTCTTTTTATCTTTCCCTTTCTCTCTTTCTTTCTCTTTCTCTCGCTCCCGTCATTAGTATACATGGCTGAAGTGGAAGTTTAATCGGCCAGAGGATCTCAAATGGCTCCATTTCCATTCATTTATATTCATCTGAAAGCCATTTCAAGCATAATAATGAGCTTCAAGTATCTAGCTAACTTACAAGTAAACAAACTCCGCTCCTGGCCTCATCTCCTCGCCTCCCCATCAGCAGAATTGCTTCTTGTGTGACCCGTTGTCACCCATTTATATTAAAGGCTGTTTTAACATCTATGCTGTCTCCATTGACAGCCAAGCCGCTGGTGTAGGTGGGGAATACTAATGAAGTGTGTGAGCACAGACTGGTGTGTCTCAGAAGTGTGCATCCATTATAGACGCAGAGTCGAGCTCTCAGGGGGCCACAGTTATAGGGCAAATACAAACTTCAGTTATCTAAGCACTGAGAGTTAGTGGCAGTTTGATTACTAGTAAAAAATTACTTCAATAAGGCGAAAGCTCTCGCTCTCTGTCTCTGACTCTCMCTCCCTCTCTCTGGATGGGAAAAGATCTGTTGGTGGAGACGAGAGAAATGAAAAGATGATGAAAAGGAGAGYTTTGATGATTTGAAAGAGCTGGGATTGAGATTGCAGGAGGTTATGGTAGCCGGGGTATTCAGGGGTCATTTTTTTTATTGGCCTGAGAGTCAGTCCAATCATCTGATCGCTCAGGTCTGAATCTGTTCCTGATTAGAGGAGAAAGATTCAAATATGAAAATCAGTGCTGTGCTGCCCACCTTGAAATTGAACAACCCCACGCTCAGGTCGTACCTCACCGTTTCAAATAGTTTTATCCCCACTGGACATGAACCTGGTCTATAGCAATGTTATTGATGAATGGCACTGGCACTTTCAGAGCAGGCACTAACCCTGTGGATTGGTAGGGTGGCTATGCCTTAGCTGGGCTATCCATGTAGGTTGGTAGGGTGGCTATGCCTTAGCTGGGCTATCCATGTAGGTTGGTAGGGTGGCTTATGCCTTAGCTGGGCTATCCCTGTAGGTTGGTAGGGTGGCTATGCCTTAGCTGGGCTATCCCTGTAGGTTGGTAGGGTGGCTCGGCCTCTGGGTTGGCATTGTAGGGTGGTGAGGCCTGAGCCTGGCCATCCCAGGACACAAGTGGTCAGTGGGCAGTCTGGAGGAACACAGGTGTCCATCTGCAGCCCACTGGGACGACCCTAACTAACACTTTAATTAATGAGAGAACAATCCCACAAAAATCCCACAGACAGACAGACATCTCTGTGTCCTCAATGGACCAGCATACTCTGCAAATGATGAATTAGTGAACTGGAGAGTGGAGCCCTGCAATAACCCCACCAGCGCTTCTCTCTCTGRCCAACGCAAGAGTGGTGCCACCCTCAAATGCCTTCACTAACAATGGGCAGGGGATGTAACTAGATTTACATTTTCAAAGGATTATTTTGTGATTTGATTATAGTTTTCTTATAAATCTAGTCACAATAGAGCCAGTCATGTAGTTAAGATGTCTAACGTTTCCTCCTCAGTGTTTGGTTGGGATGAGGAAGCAAGTCATACCTGGCTGCCGCTGTTTCTGTTTCTATTTCAGGTGAAAGGATGCAGAAAGCACTCCAGGTTGACACGCTGTTCCCTTTTGATGGTTTTTCAGACGTTGCGCTTATACATTTCCCCCTCCCAGAACCACTCCAGCAGATAAGAGCAGCTTCAAAACCGGCAGCTTTCCGCTCAAATCTAAAGCATGGAAATTAACTGACTACCAGATTTGTGTAGTCAAATGGTTGTGGGATGTGGGGGATAGATGTCTTGCTAGAATCCGATCTATATCGTAGTGCCTGAACAGAACATTAGAGAGCTAGACTACCATACAACAAACTAATTACATCAGGCATCACGCCACGACCCATCAAAGTGAATAAATAAATGAGAATTTATGTTGTTTTTGTAATACTTATGCTAATTACTACTCTAAGATCTCAGAACTTTTGACTTTCAGGTTTTCCATTGCAGTTAGAAAGGTGGGTGACATTGCAGTTTGCAGTAGACAGGATTTTATAATTGTAAAGTCTCCATCTTAATAGGCAAGAACGATACTGACAAACATCAACTGGAGTCTGCCAGTGAAATTAGGTTATATTATGTGATATCTATGTCCCTGAGCTGAGGTAGGGGGATTCTATAATGTGAATATCTATATTGACCCTAAGCTGACAATGAGTGAGGTTTATTATGATGTCACTGTGTCCTTTGGTAAACCTCAATAGGGGCCTTGTTCCCCTCCTGGAGCAAGGTGAGGCTTAAGAGGGGATCTGGGAGGTACATTAACACTCACAATGGGCAGGTCTCTGAGGAATCAGACCTTTCTTTGAATGTAGCAATGGCTTGCTGTCAGTATTCCCACATTTAAACCAATGTGTGCAGATGGAATCTAGAGTGTGTGTTTGTGTGGTGTGGTGCTCATCCCTTGATCATTGTTTGTACACTTCATATACAGATGACCTAAAACCAAACTAGATGTTGAAATTATGTGAGCAGGTTCTAGAGCCAGACTCATTACATTAGAACACTTTTGGCACCAGCAGTGTGCAGTGGGCCTCTAGCCTGACTAATGATTTAATGCTATAAGAGTTCATCTAACCATATTAGAGTAAACCTCAAGGTTGACTGTAAATGACTAATGATTTACGRATGTGTACCTTGGATGGTACCCACATTAATCATGTCCCTGCTTACAAAGATCTGGGCGTTCGGATAGACGATAAYCTGTCTTTTAAAAAGTTAACTAAGAAGTTGAAAATAAAAATGGGCTTCTATAGAAAATACTAAATAGTAGAAAGCAGATCATTCAGTCCACGTTCCTTCCGGTCTGTGTTGGGGAATAGTGAAATACATGTAGTTCAAGTTATAATTGAACTACATTTTGCAGTAGTTTGGTGGTAGTTGAACTAAATTATAATCTAGGTAGTGTTTTCACTTGTTTTTTTTCAATGTAGTGGTGTATCTAACTACTGGAACTAAACACTACTTTTTTTTGCAAAAATAAAATAAAATATGGATGAAGTAGGCAATCATTTCCATTCTTTTTCGAGCGTCAGACCTGCATAATGCTCACTTGAAACATCGTTTTTGTGTTTAATAYGCTAAAGTACACATTCTGTAAAAGTAGGACTCCAAAGTTATCTGACCTAGCAATTTGTTGTCTGACATTTCAAATTTACAAAATGATAACTTATTAACTTCTTCCAGTATGATGTAATTGGTAACTTTTTAAACTATATTTTCAGAGTAGCTTCCCCAACACTGCTTTCGGTACTAGACTATGGCAACATCATCTACATGAATGCAGCTGCCACTTCATTAAAGCCCTTGGATGCAGTTTACCATAGTGCACTTAGTTTTATCATGGGTGACTGGTTTTGCAACCCATGTACGGAACAATCTTCAGAGTTCCCTACAACTGGATGCATTGGTGCCAGTTCAGTGTTGATTTGAAGACCTCTTTGAGGAATGGGATTGTTTTTCATGAGTGTGTTTAGTATTTTTGTATTCTCTTTGTATTGCTMTCTGGTGTATTMCCTATGTGTAATTTGTTGTGTAATTGTAAGATGCAGGGCTCCCTAGCAAAAGAGACCTTGGTGTCAGTGGGACTCCCTGTTAAAGGTAAAATAGATTCAGTTAGTCGCCAATGCAGGGAAAACTTCATTTCAACTTTTGACAACTTGTGTAATTTGTTACTTTATTTTTAGCATTGTGCCTACGTTTACTGTAAAACAYACTTGTGATTGGCGTTGTTGCCACTTAATTAACAAATGTCTCTGAATCACATTTTCCACCCACTGTGTGGTCCGCTCCTGGGCTCTTAAAATGCTCTTTCAGCTGAAATGGTTGTGCTTGGTTTGGCTCTCTCCTTMTTCTTATCACTGTGGGCAAAACACATCATTCGTAGTCCAGAGATTTTATTGGTGGGGGAATAGCTGCTAAAATGTGTTGCTTTTCCCTGATCATTTATTTGAAGCTAAACTAACYTCTCCCAGACTATGTCTCCCAAGTTAATTTGGTAGAATTTAGTTAATCTATGTTCTGTTACCACCCAACTGAACCCATGTTGTTAGAAGTGAGTAGGCTAAGTACTGTATGGTGTTGTCATGTGAGAGGAGAGATCATTAGTATTGGTGGGGCTGACTAACCTAACTTTTCCCCTGCATCCCTGGCTGCTGTTTGTGTTCTATCCTCACGCAGTTCACTGACAGACAAAGCTCTGGATTGTTTCACTCTTGGTTGCATCTGCATGGGCCATCCAGCCAGCTAGCCAGCCGGCCACAGCTGTACTGTCTCACCCTGTGACAGTGTTTGACTCGGACCGCCACGGTTAGTTTCTCTATAGCAGACGGGGGGACGGGGGGACGGGGGTTAAATGTCGAGCTGGGTCACTCTCTCACACACACGGGTGCTTACACACACACACACACAACAACACAAACACACACACAACACACACACCACACACACACACACACACACACACACACACACACACCACCACACACACACGCATTGCCGATGGGTTATGTCAAAGGCCAAGCTGGGTCACACACATTAAACCACTGTAAAGCTCTAGGCTGTATGTATAATCATTATTATTATTATTATTATTATTATTATTATTATTAGGTTAAAGCAAGGCAGGGGTCGACCAGTGGACTGTACTCCTATACGACTTTCTCTCCCTCTCTCCCTATACTGCCCTCCTTGGTGTTCCCCACATGGTATAGCTTTGCTTTACCACACTCACAGCAGCTGTGGGAAGATATTACCTACATATGGGCACTGATACAGGTGGTAATTCTGGTCCCTGTTGCTGGCTGACTGGCCCTCCCCCAGAGCTGAGGCTGGGTGCTGGGCGCTGGAGCTCACTGTGACTGTGGCCATGCTCCCCCAGGCCTGCTAGCACAGCAGCCCGTTCTCCTACCTACAGTACAGCCTCCACTCTGAATAATTGAACAGAGCATAGGGGGGAGGGAGAGGCAAGGAAGGAAAGAGGATCATCGCCATGAACAGATACCAGGAATTCGTTGCTGTGTGTACGTGTCTGTGTGTGTCTGGTGTGTGTGTCCGCATGTGTACATACAGTGTGTGTGCACTGTGTGTGTAAAGCAGTAACGCTGATCGAGCGGGCATGATCGAAGASGGGTGCTTCCTCGAAACCCGCTGCCTCCCCCAGAAGACATTTAATTTATTCATTTTGTGTACACTAACACCACTCACTCATTTACAGCCACAGAAAACCCAGTCTTTCTTTCTTACTTTCTGTCTATGGCTGACTACAGTTAACCGGCTCAACATTGTGGCTCAGGTGGGCCTCTAGAGGGAGACCCTYCAGAAACGATGAGGCATAGAGACCTTTCCTGGGTCAATACAATGTCTTGACATTTCAGCCCACATATCCATTGAAAATGAGAGCAGTGCTAAAAAACTGAATTGGTATTCTTGAAAGCAGCATTGTTGCAGGTATCTGTGCATATTTCCCAGTACGTGATGATGAATAAGCCTGTGGATAAAGTCAAGCTTGACACACAAAATGTCTAAGTGATTCGGTTTTAGTCCTGGACTAGGTTTTCCATAAATCCCAGTAATGGGGATTCTGAGATGTTCTGTTAATTCCCTCCTGATTCCAGCAATCTTTCAAACAGGATTTCTGGAAAACCTTGGAGCCTGATGTAGTGAGGTAGCATGTTAGGTTGTGTGTACCATCCACAACAACAACACACTACCTCACACTGCCAACTGTCTGTCTGTCTCCCAGTCTATTTGTCTGCAACCTCTTCTCTAATTCCAGGAAATGTTAGACATTGTAATATAGCGCAGCTCTGGACTCCAGTATAGTCCTGTCCTCATGTGTAATCATCTCTCATTGACATATCTGAGGCTGAGAGGAGATCTGATCTGTCCCATGCATAGCTGATGATGCCATTGCTATTATTTCTGAATCTCGAGAGGCGAAGAAGCAATTCCAGCTTTACACCATGTCCGCCTTTTTGCAAGGCTTGCTGTTTTCCCATTTGCGTGGGATTAAAGATTGTGTGTGGGTGAGGCTCTGTGAGGTGGTGTGTGTGGTAGAGGTGATGGGGTGGGTAAGGAGGGGGAGGGGTGTGCAGCAGTCACCTATTTGCATCCCCTCCCTCCATCCCTAATTTCAAAGGCTGATTACATGCCTCTATCAGTATGTATCGGTATTGACAATATATTTGTGTGTGTGTGTGTGTGTGTGTGTGTGTGTGTGTGTGTGTGTGTGTGTGTGTGGTGTGTTGTGTGTGTGTGTGTGTGTGTGTGTGTGTGGGTGTGTGTGTGTGTGTGTGTGTGTGTGTGTGTGTGTGTGTGTGTGTGTGTGTGTGTGTGTGTGTGTGTGTGCATATGTGCGCATCCAAGTGTGCATACATGTTTGGTACGTCAATAATGAATGAACTATGAGTGGAGGATCCTAACGGCTGTCCTCTCTCTCTCTCCTCTGCAGGTGCCCTGGTTGACCAAGGCGATCTCCCCCGCTGTGCCTCTCTACAATGGCGTCGTCTTCCCTTTGTGCTGGCCAACTTCAGCATGGCTACCTTCATGGACCCTGGAGTCTTCCCCAGAGGTCAGTGCCCTTACCACTGACAGTATTGAGTCTGTAGGATATGGTCTCTCTCTCTCTTTTTCTCTCTCTCTCTCTTCTTTTCTCTCTCTTTTCTCTCTCTTTTTCTCTCTCTTGCTCATCTCTGTTTTCTCAGTACCCATTAGCTTAAAAGACAACCTGTTGGAGAAAATAACTGTGCCCTCTCTGCACCAGGCTGTGCATTACATACAGGCCTGTGACTGAGCGACCAAGCCCTGGTCGAGGCTAAAGATACCCGCTGCCGTCTTAGGAAAATGACTGCCAGTACTTGATGTCAGTCAGCTGTTAATAACAGTAAAGGAAGGGAAACACTGTGTGTGTGTCGTTCACTGTAGAATCTGCACTGGGCACATTATATGTCCCCAATGCGTTCTCCTGGGACAGCCTGGCCCCTATGTTAGTAATGATCGCTGAATGCGGTCCATTTACACTGATGGTTGTAATGTGATTGTAAAATGATAAGCACGTGTCTTTAAGAAATTCTCTTCCCCTCATAAACAGGTAACAATTACTAGGGCACATATGGCACAGGCAGGTTACTGTTTATGTCCCTGAAGTGACAGTGTCCTTCTGGTCTCTCCTCACTGTGGTTGTTATGGAGATGGAGGGGCGAGCAGCAGTAGTTTTATAGAGAAACTGTGTTACAGAGAGAAACGTATGCCCACTATAGTGAGATGCCTGTGGCCACATGGATATTGTACTCCTTCTGCCTCCACAAACTGCAGTTAAATTCCTGCTTCTAGGAGCGTGTGACCTTCTCTTTAATTGGTGTGAATCATGATGACGTACAGTACCAGTCCAAAGTGTGGACACACCTACTCATTCCTGGGCTTTTCTTTATTTTTACTATTTTCTACATTGTAGATTAATAGTAATGACATTCCAAACTATGAAATAACACATATGGAATCATGTAGTAACCAAAAAAGTGTTAAACAAATCTAAATATATTTTATATTTAAGATTCTTCAAAGTATCCACCCTTTTCCTTGATGACAGCTTTGCACACTCTTGGCATTCTCTCAACCAGCTTCATGAGGTAGTCACCTGGAATGCATTTCAGTTAACAGGTGTGTCTTGTTAAAAGTTAATTTGTGGAGTTTCTTTCCTTCTTAATGTGTTTGAGCCAATCAGTTGTGTTGTGACAAGGTAAGGGTGGTATACAGAAGATAGCCCTATTTGGTAAAAGACCAATCCATATTATGTCAAGGACCGCTCAAATAAGCAAAGAGAAACGACAGTCTATCATTACCTCATGACATGAAGGTCAGTCAATCCGGAACATTTCAAGAACTTTGAAAGTTTCTTCAAGTGCAGCCACAAAAAGCATCAAGTGCTATGATGAAACTGGCTCTCATGAGGACAGCCACAGGAAAGGAATACCCAGAGTTACCTCTGCTGCAGAGGATAAGTTCATTAGAGTTAACTGCAGCTCAGAAATTGCAGCCCAAATAAATGCTTCACAGAGTTCAAGTAACAGACACTCAACATCAATTGTTCAGAGGAGACTGCGTGAATCAGGACTTCATGGTCGAATTTCTGCAAAGAATCCACTACTAAAGGACACCAAAAAGAAGAAGAGACTTGCTTGGGCCAAGAAACACGAGCAATGGACATTAGACTGGTGAAAATCTGTCCTTTGATCTGATGGGTCCAAATTGGAGATTTTTGGTCCAACCGCCGTGTCTTTGTGAGACGCAGAGTAAGTGAACAGATGATCTACGCAAGGGTGGTTCCCACCGTGGCGCATGGAGGAAGAGGTGTGATGGTGTGGGGGTGCTTGGCTGGTGACACTGTCAGTGATTTAGAATTAGAATTCAAGGCAACTGAACCAGCATGGCTACCACAGCATACTGCAGCGATACGCCATCCCATCTGGTTTGTGCTTAGTGGGACTATCACTTGTTTTTCAACAGTACAATGACCCAACACACCTCCAGGCTGTGTAAGTTCTCTTTGACCAATACGGAGAGTGATGGAGTGCTGCATCAGATGACCTGGCCTCCACAATCACCCGGCCTCAACCCCAATTGAGATGGTTTGGGATGAGTTGGACCGCAGAGTGAAGGAAAAGCAGCCAACACGTGCTCATCATATGTGGGAACTCCTTCAAGACTGTTGGAAAAGCATTACAGGTGAAGCTGGTTGAGAGAATGCCAAGAGTGTGCAAAGCTATCATCAAGGCAAAGGGTATCTACTTTGAAGAATCTCAAATATAAAATATATTTGTTTAACACTTTTTTGGTTACTACATAATTCCATATGTGTTATTTCATAGTTTTGATGTCTTCACTATTATTCTACAAWGRAGAAAATAGTAAAAACAAAGAAAAACCCTTGAATGAGTAGGTGTGTCTAAACTTTTGACTGGTACAGCGAATGTGGCTACCAAGTTCAAATATAAAGGCTGATATTATTCTGGAATTAAAAGCCTTGAAATATAAAGCCTTATATTGTGTATTGGATGACAAAGCCTCTCATGAATCTGTCTGCTGAGGATTGTTTTGAAAGAGCAGTCTGCAGGGGAGATGTTTTCATTCAGTTTCTCAGTCAGTTACCTTTTACATCTAAAACGTAAAAGGTTGAATGGGCTCTTTGATGAACTGAAAGACATCACGTGTTATTTTCCATCTCTCTCCAGAGCAATACAATCCACATAGAAATAGAAATATTACACTGAGCCTAAAGTTACTAGTTGTGCATAGATCCACTAAACCTGTGGAAATGTACTTTTCCCGAACGACCGCAGGGGTGCAATGACCAGCGTTGTGTCGTGAATGGGATTTTTAGTCATTCTCTGAATGCCAGCCTCCTGGGCTTTAAACATTACTGTTTACTACCTTGTTTAAATGCCAAAGGTGTGGGCTACAAAGTGCATTGTGTCTATAAAATGTACATTTGTACAGACAGCTAACCATGGGAGCTAGCTTATTTAAGTCTACCTCCTGTTGCCCTGTCAAATGGAATCATATAAATCAGATTTGTGTGTGTGTGTGTGTGTGTGTGTGTGTGTGTGTGTGTGTGTGTGTGTGTGTGTTTGTGTTTTTTGTGTGTGTGTGTGTGTGGTGTGTGTGTGTGTGTGTGTGTGTGTGTGTGTGTGTGTGTGTGTGTGTGTGTGTGTGTGGTACTTTCCTGCTAATGATGTGTGTGTTCTCTCCCTGCGGCACAGCGGAGGAGGACGAGGACAAGGACGATGATTTCCGGGCGCCTCTCTACAAGAACGTGGAGATCAAGGGAATTCAGGTCCGGATGAAGTGGTGTGCCACCTGTCACTTCTACAGACCGCCCCGCTGCTCCCACTGCAGCGTGTGTGACAACTGCGTGGAGGTAAGCCACACGCACTCAAACGCCCAGTAATCAGCTGTTCACAGTACAATGTGGTGTTAGCCTTGTTGCTATTTGTGACCACTTCAACTGACTGGTATGTTTTCACAGATAAGACCTTTAAATCAACTGTCTGTGAACAATATTATTCATTATTGGATTTCCATCATGTTTTACACCATATTCAAGCAGTATTCGGTAATATAGAATATTGGTTTCAGAACCTTTTCCCCCCATTTGAAGTCGCATTCTCCAGCTGTGTCGCTTCCCCCAGTAACCTACTGATGTGGCTCTGCCTCGCGCTTTCATGTACAGCCTAACACTCCATGAAAGGGGTCAAATCTGACTTTGAACTGAAGGTTATGAGGTAGCCTACTATATGTCAGCCAAACTTCTTCCACTTCTTCCACTTCCACCGATGCTGTGTTCTTCAGTAGATACTCAACTGCAACCAAAAACGACATCAAAGTCAGCTAAATTAGATTTTCGTAAAAGATCCCTGACCTCAGAAATCTGACTTGCAATCAGAGGTGATGGAACTGATCGAACCATCMCTGTTGAGTGTTTGAATGCACTGAAGAGCTTTATCATGTAGTATAGAGTCTGATCTTGTTCATCTCCACTCTGCCCTATGACCATTGTGTAACACCCATCCATCTCTCTGTCCCTCCTCAGGACTTTGACCACCACTGCCCCTGGGTGAACAACTGCATCGGACGCAGGAACTACCGTTACTTCTTCCTGTTCCTGCTGTCGCTAAGCATCCACATGGTCGGCGTGTTCTCCTTCGGCCTACTGTTCGTGCTGCACCACATGGAGCGGCTGGGCACGCTGCACACTACCATCACGTATCCTTCCACACTGCCGCCAGCCGGGTCTTATTTCACCCATAACAAAACTAGTGCCTTTTGTGTTCTGTTCTGAAGGGCCTGGGGAAAAGTGTGTCTAAGCATTTAAAATGGACCACTAGACTGGAACCCCTCATTTTGTATGGTTTGACAGAAGATCACATCCCTGCTGGTGGAGTATGAAAATGTTTGATTGTTGTGTACAGAAATGCCTGTTCCTCTAAAAGGGTTGTSTGAATGGCTCAGTGGCAGCCATACYGTCATTGGTGGCAGCCATACGGTCATTGTTGGCAGTGCTGGTTGGTTTGCAGCTGCTAAAATGGGTCCAGAAAATGTTGTGCATGCCTTGACTGAGTGTGCCCAGTCTGGTGGTGATGTGTATAGCAGGGCTCTTCTTCATTCCAGTCATGGGCCTGACAGGCTTCCATATGGTCCTTGTCGCCAGAGGTCGCACCACTAACGAACAGGTGAGAGGGGGCCCGCCCAAGAGCAACTTACGGAGACACAGACACACACTCACATACAGTACATTATAACATGTATCGTACAGGACAAAATATCAGCATTGCATCTTCACTTGCCAACTCAAATCCGCTAGCTAGTTCTAGGTGTGTGTGTGTGTGTGTGTGTGTTCTGGCCTTGGGTCTCCTCTTCCTCCCACTCTAACAACTTATTCTGTTCCTCAGGTGACGGGCAAGTTCCGCGGAGGAGTAAATCCCTTCACGCAGGGTTGCTGTGGCAACATCAAGTATGTCCTGTGTGCTCCCTTGGTGCCCAGGTAAGGAGGACATGGATTCCTACGTGAATGGGGTGTGGGTGGTGGTGGGAGCTGGACAGACTGACCATTAAAAAGTCGACCAGGGGGATGCTACGGTACCAATTCTGCTGTAATCATTCTGAGTGGACTGCTGAGCTAGAACTGCGACAATGTCCAAAGTGAGACGCTTGTYCGTGCTTTTGTACGTATGCGTATGTGTGTGTATGTGTGTGGTGTGTCCTGTTCTGCCTGGATGAAGCCAGCTACCCCTGGGGGAAGGCAGATGGCTTGGAGAATTGAATCACTTTGTAGAACYACAGTGAAGGGGAAATCAAGCACAGCACAAACACGCTTTCGCATATTCGCATATTCAGCAGCCAGATTAAAAATACCTTTTGGGAGATATTACACTGCTAAAATGAACAGCGTAGATAGCCGCAGAGAGACGATACCCGGGTGGGGATGAAACAGTTTTGTTCTAATCGTCATCAGCCATCGAAGCCGCCCCCAATACCCCCGTATAGCCTGAGTCCCAGATCTGTTTGTGCTGTCTTGCCATATTCTGTCATTGTCACATAACTCTCATATGATAAGTCAACTCTTGTCTCTCCTCTCSTCTATACAGGTACACAGGTGTGGACCCCAGGAAGAGGCCCCCTGTCTCCATCCAGCCCCCCTTCATCAGACCAGACATCTCTGACAGGCAGATCAGCATCAAGGTCAGCGACAACGGGATCCACACCAGTATCCTCCGGTCTAAAGTAAGATTCAGTACATTCAGTAGACACAACAGTCTTATGCCCTGTTCTATCCACAGTTCTATTCCCAGTCCTATTCTCCATCTTTCCCCTAGACATCTTTCCAGTCCTCTTCAACTGAACTTTCCTAGTCAGTGTCTAGTCTTATGTCCCTGTTTCTATCCACAGTTTATTCCCAGTCCTATTCTCCATCTTTCCCCTAGACATCTTTCCAGTCCTCTTCAACTGAACTATTCCTAGTCAGTGCCTTTACTTAATTCCTAGCCTTATTCCCTGTCCTGTACCCTGCCCTGTCCCCAGTCCTATCCCTAGACCTATTCCCCATTCTGTTCCTCCACCTGCTGTTGACTTTCAAGACCACATTAAACCCCTCGTCCCTTCGTCCTCTCCCCTCTCCAGTCRAAGATCAGTCTGGATGGCCTGGCCTTGGATGACAAAGGCCTAGACACCCAGCCCCCGCTGCCCCCCAAAGCAGACCGCTACAACCAGCTGAAGAGCCAGCTGACATCCAGCGAAGGCAAGTAGCCCGTAATGAGCACTCTATGCAAAATCATCACATTCCTCTCTCTCTCTTTTTCTGTGTGTATCTCTCTCTCTATCCCCCTCTCTCTCTCGCTCTCTCTCTTTCCCCTTCTTTCCTTTCTCTCTCTGGTGTTTTGAACCAAACGGCTCTCTGTGGCCCCTTAAAAGTGCTCCATCTCATTTGAGTGCTAGAGTGATGACTTATATAGATAGCTGGGCTTGATGAATGAACTCCAGTGTGGCAGGACTCTGGCTCTTCATCAGCGAGGAGAATTTAGGTGTKATTTGTTGTGAGCGGGCCTGGTTCAGTGAATCTGCTCCAGACTGTGAGTGTGGGGGGAAGGGGGGGTGAAATGGGTTCAGGGTAATGTGAGGAGATAATTACAGCATGAATCACTCCCTCTCGATGTTACTGTATTCTAGGTAGAATTCTGCCGTAGAAGAAGGTGAAAAGAATATGAATATTTATCTGTAGGACCCTGTCCATATGAATGACTGCCTTTTTTGTGCTAAATCAACCTTTTAAGGGAACAAGCTATTGAGAGTGGGCTATAGTAAAGGTTTGACAGTTTTGCCTCTTGCTTCTGTTACCATTGTATAAGGATTTGTTCTTAACCGACTTGACTAGTTAAATAAAGGTTAAATAAAGGTTAAATAAAGGTTCAATTAAAAAGGAGATGGGACACCACAGTGTTAGCTTTAGGAACAACAACCTCTCCCTCAATGTGAGAACGACAAAGGAGACGATTGTGGACTACAGGAAAAGCCGGGTCGAACAGGCCCCCATTCACATCGACGGGGCTGTAGTGGAGCAGGTTGAGAGTTTCAAGTTCCTTGGTGTCCACACCTAATCATGGTCCAAGCACACCAAGACAGTCGTGAAGAGGSKACGACAACACCTTTTCCCCCTCAGAAGACTGAAAAGATTTGGCATGGGTCCCCAGATCCTCAAAAGGTTCTACAGCTGCACCATCGAGAACATCCTGACCGGTTGCATCACCGCCTGGTATGGCAACTGCTCAGCATCTGACCGTAAGGCGCTATAGAGGGTAGTGCGTACTGTCCAATACATCACTGGGGCTAAGCTTCCTGCCATCCAGGACCTATATACTAGACGGTGTCAGAGGAAGGCCCAAAAAATTGTCAAAGACTCCAGTCACCCAAGTCATAGACTTTTCTCTCTGCTACTGCACGGCAAGCGGTACCGAAGCGCCAAGTCTAGGTCCAAAAGGCTCCTTAACAGCTTCTACCCCCAAGCCATAAGACTGCTGAACAATTAATCAAATGGCCACCCGGACTATTTACATTGACCCCCCCACCCCTTTGTTTTTACACTGCTGCTACTCGCTTTTTATTATCTTTTTTTATTATTATAACTTTTTTTTTTTAAGTATGACTTTTTATTTTATTTTTTACTTTAMTTTATTTAGAAAATATTTTCTTAACTCTATTTCTTGAACTGCATTGTTGGTTAAGGGCTTGTAAGTAAGCATTTCACAGTAAGGTCTACTACACCTGTTGTATTCAGCGCATGTGACAAATAACATTTTATTTTATTTTATTTGAACACATCTAGTAAGATAAACCGGATATAGTTACAGAGCATTGTGGGTACTGTAGTACAACATGCTACAAAACATGACATACACTGCAGTTTTTTTCCCCATGCACTGCAATGGTATGTAGTAAGGCTACATCAGCACTGAGTGTCCAAAACATTAGGAACACCTGCTCTTTCCATGACAGAGACTGACCAGGTGAATCTAGGTGAAAGCTATGATCTCCTTATTTATGTCACTTGTTAAATCCACCTRAATCAGTGTAGATGAAGGGGAGGAGACGGGTTAAAGAAGGATTTTTAAGCTTTGAGAAATGGATTGTGTATGCGTGCCATTCAGCAACCCAATATTATGTTTTGTACACATGTCATGTTTCATTGTATGGACCTTCCTGTTTCTTTTTTCCCCTCACTGTAGCTCTGCTMCCACTTGGTGGTGTTTTATGTTACTGCATTATTTGCAATGACAAAATCACTGCCGGAGCCACAAGATATACCTGAAAACATTGGTAGGACATATTGGTAGGACTGTCTGTTGTGCTGAAAAAATCAAAGCAAGGATTTCAATGCAAGGAGGATTTCTAATGACTTTTGTCTGTATATTGTTAGTTGCTGAATGTCTATTCTTTCCTCAGTTTGCCTTTCCAAGATCCTAGCTTGAACTGAGGGAAAGACTTTCACAGCATAATGAGCCGTGAAAGGCTCTGATGATGACAGCACTATCAATTCTAACACCATACATTTGGATGCTTACATCATTTTAACAGACAACAAGCTGATTGTTGTGCTGGGATCTGATGACTGTTTGGCTCTCTCTCACACAGTAACATTGTCCTCTCTGTCCTCCCCTTCCAGATAGTTCCCTAACTGGCAAGACCCACCCCTCCACCCCGGCCATGTACAAGTACCGGCCCTCGTTCGGCACCATCCCTAAAGTCCACTACAACTCGGCAGGGGAGAAGGTCAGACTAAATTACTGAATTTGATGTAATCGCAAACAGGCTTTCCCAGTATTTTACTGTATTCCTGCACAGTTGTGAATGTGACTGCATATGAAGTTGACAGCCTGTAACGATTTGCAATAAAAACCTTTTTATTATAATATGGCTAGTCAAAATAATAGTCCAGTCATATTTCTCGCTACTTCTGTGTTGTTTTGTCTTGTCAGATTGTAATGCCAGATGACCACCGTAAGGCGTCAGCCATCTTGGAGGAGGGCCGTTGCCACGTTGACTACCGCTCAGAGCCCAACCTGGACCTGCCTGACTACCACAATGCCCCTCTCCACCGCACCTTCCAGTCCTCCCCACTGCAGCTGGACTCCTACCTCATCAACTCCCGCTCCCTCAGCCTGAAGCAGGCCCACCAGCGCAGAGACAAGGGCCAGCTGCCTACCCTGCAGCCCGAGACCGTCACCTCCACCCCGTACAAGAGCGTCTTCTCCCCCAACACACTGTCCAACCGCAACGGCAGCCTCTCCTACGACAGCCTGCTCAACCCCAGCATTTCCCCAGCCYCAGAGGCAGAGTGCATGGCCCKCCCCGGTATGCCCTCTATGGGCTTCCACACACCCTACCTGCCAACCAAAATGTGCCATGTGCGGGGGCCTGAACTYCAGAGCCAGAGGCAGCAGGTCCCCCCTAGCTTCAGCCCCATGTTGGGCTCCAGGGGGATAGGGATGAGCATGAGCACGCAGTCCCCCCAGGACCGGGACCCGTCCCCGGTGCGCTACGACAACCTCTCCAAAACCATCATGGCATCCATCCAGGAGCGTAAGGAGATGGAGGAGAAGGAGAAGCTGCTGCTGCACCACGGGGGACACTCCCAGGCCTATAATCAGGCTCAGGACTCAGGCATGTTTGACAGCCCTGGAGGTTACGGCCTGCCTCCTAGCGCCTGCTACCCAGATGGGCCCCGGGGCCCTAGCTCCAAAGGCCCCACACCCCCGGCCTATGGAGGCTCCAGGGACAACCTGATGGGGGTGGTGAGCTACGGGCCGCGGACCCCRGTGCTGCGCTCCTCTGGTGGCTCCTCTCTGGTACGTGCCCCCAGGACTTCCTCCAGCTCCTTGCACACTGACAGCAGCATGCAGGGAGGAAGGGCCTCCGAGCCCTCCTACCGCTCCCCAGCCCACCAGCCCCACCACTCCCCCGCCATGCCCCAATCCCCSTCCTACACCCACCAGAAACTCTCCTTTATCCATGCCCTGGAGAGGACAGARTCACCCCGCCTGGGTGGCCCAAGGTATGAATCCTAACGTCCTCCTAATGTCTCCTGGGGTGCATGAAATGGGGCTGGGTACAGACCTCAGTCTCCACAGGAAGCCCTGCTGGCTGACTGGGCAGAAACTAGCAGTGTATGGGCTCTAGTCCCCCCCCCACACAGGATGAGTAATGAGCCTCAGAGAGCTACGGCTAGGTGTTAACATGTATCTTCTGTATACCACAGGAGGTTGGTGGCACCTTAATTGGGGAGAACGGGCTCGTGGTAATGACTGGAACGGAGTAGGTGGAATGGTATCAAACACATCAAACACYTAGTTTCCAGGTGTTTGATGCCATTCCATTTGCTCCGTTCCGGCCATTATAATGACCCGTTCTCGCCAACTAAGGTGCCACCAACCTCCTGTGGTTATTATTATTATTGTTATTATTATTATTATTATTATCATCATCCCCTCAGCAGCCTCCTGTGCTGTGTACATACAGTATCTTTGAGATATTATACCCTTTTATCCAAATGAAGTACTYTGTATGTCACTGGATTTAAATGTTTTGCCTTCATAGGAGTCCACTTTTGTATTTTTCTAAATGATCTGTCTTTCGGATAAATAAAGTTCCATTACCCCACTATCATTTCCTTCTGTTTGCATGCTTATTTCCCTCCTGTRCCATCCCTTCCATCTGGGAGGGCAACATTAACATTTACGTCTCTCTATGCATGTTTTCACCACCTACAGAAACTCCATACAAACCTACAATATCACTAACAACACCCTATTGGTTTACCCCTTCTTTTTATAATATTTTATTTAACAGGAAAAGACACCACAATTCATACACAGTCTATTTCCTATCAGTCTATTTCCTTCCCACTTTAAAAAAAAAACTAATTTCCAAAGGGAAAAGTTTGGTAACGGAGTAAAACCGAAACAAAAGACACACATAAACYCAGAAACGGCACAGCTTCCATAGAAATCATTTCATAATAATAATAATGTAGAACTCTCTTTCTTCCACACAAATGTAGCTGTGTCACCACTCCATGCCCCGCGAGGCCCACCGCGCCACGCAACCGCACTCGAACCCAACCCACCTTAGCCCTTATTTCATAACATTTCATACAGATTTTGGGGTCATGAATACAACACTCATGGTGATTTACGCTAGTACCAGCAGGTACACTGGCATGTGTTTCATTACTCGAACTAGTGTCATGGTCATTTCCATCCTGCATGCTCCTGGGACACAACACCAACTACTAACACCACCAGAACATGCATGCAAGAACAATACACACTTTCTGTGTTTTATAATCCATGTGCATGTATTAAGATGGGGGGGAGAGATTCTATCGAAAGCAAAGTTAGTTCTCACTTCAAATAACTATGCCCTCTCTTGTTTTTCTCTACCCATTCAGAGAGGCCATGATGCAAAGTAAAGTGAATGGGCAAACGGACTGCCATCTAGGGCCCAACAGCTCCAGTGCCCAGGGCAACCCTCTCAGCCCTAGCCGCCACAGTAATGTCAAAAAGGTGACCGGGGTGGGTGGCACCACCTATGAGATATCTGTGTGAGAGGGCTGGGGCCCGGGGCGCCAAACCTTAAAGGAGAAGGCAGCATTGTCATGGCAACCACCTCCAATGGCAACAACATCCACGACCGCGCTAGAGAGGATTCTCTTATTCCTTTTACATTAACCAATCAGGGGCGCAGAGCACTTCCTCATTGGGAATTATTGTCCAATCAGAGGACTTCTGCTCATTCCGGGCCAGCCCCGGTCTCTGWGTGTGTACTGGAGGAGTGGATCTTGATCAGTGTGTGTTGTGGGAAAGGAGCAACTTCAACCGAAAGAGGGCTGATGTTTGTACAGAGTGTTGTGRTGTTGAATTCTGTGGCTTGTTGTGTTGGTTATCACTGAACAGTCTGAATCAGACAGACAGATCTTAAATGTATTGTTTACGGCGTCTCTCAGTTGCGGTCTATCTGCTATTATAAATMGGGTGGATCGAGCCCTGAATGCTGARTGGCTGATATGACAAAACATTTATTTTTACTGTTCTAATTACGTTGATAACCAGTTTATAATAGCAATAAGGCACCTTGGGGGTTTGTGGTATATGGCCAATATACCACAGCTAAGGGTTGTATCCTAGCACTCTGCGTTGCGTTGTGCATACGAACAGCCCTTAGCCGTACCGCCCTTAGCCGTGGTATATTGGCCATATACCACACCCCCTTGGGCCTTATTGCTTAATTATGTGTCATCATCACACTCACTACACACCCACACAGACCACAAGATGTTAACAGCCAGACACACAAACTCATACAATTGATGTCACACATCTTTGTTCAGTCACATTCTTTAAAATAGCAGTGGTATGYATAGCCATCTCCAAACCAATAAGTCATGCATATAGCAGCACCCCATTGGATTCAAGCATACAGCATCCCTCTTAGGTATTCAAAGTGCTTCACATATCCTGTKCAAATGACCATGTCTGTCTGGTCCATCAACACTATGTTGGCCATTACTGAGCGGAACAGAGAGAAGATTACATTAAACCAGTGAGTTTTAGATCAATACWATCTTTAATAGGCTGACTGTTCTGAGCCAAAGACAACACAACGGTGCTGTGTTGCACTCAGAGACGCAGGTCTTGAATGTCTCCAACTCTACATTTATCCTCTTGAGTTTTGAGGAGGTGTTTTAGGGCTTACAGTACAGGAGCATATTAATCTAAACTCTAGCTGAGATCCAGTATTTACCTATACAGTATACCATAAGCTACAGTCTGTACGTTATCAGCAACATACAGTGCATTCGGAAAGTATTCAGACTTTTTCCACATTTTGTCACGTTACAGCCTTATTCTAAAATTGATTAAAATAAATGGTTTTCCCTCATCAGTCTCCACACAACACCCCATAATGGCAAAGCGAAACAGGTTTTCAGAAATGTTAGCACATTTCAAATAAAATAAAAAAACAGAAATACCTTACAACTTGATTGGAATCCACCTGTGGTAAATTCAATTGATTGGACATGATTTGAAAAGGCACACACCTGTCTATATAAGGTCCCACAGTTGACGGTGCAAACCAAGCAAAAACCAAGCCATGAGGTCGAAGGAATTATCCGTAGAGCTGCAAGACAGGATTGTGTCGAGGCACAGATCTGGGGAAGGGTACCAAAACATTTCAGCTGAATTGAAGGTCCCCCAAGAGCACAATGGCCTCCATCATTCTTAAATGGAAGAAGTTTGGAACCACCAAGACTCTTCATAGGGCTGGCCGCCTGGCCAAACTGAGCAATCGGGGGAGAAGGCCCMTGGTCAGATAGGTGACCAAAAAAGCTCTGACAGAGCTCCAGAGTTCCTATGTGGAGATGGGAGAACCTTCRAGAAGGACAACCATCTCTGCAGCACTCCACCAATCAGACCTTTATGGTAGAGTGGCCAAACGGAAGCCAATCCTCAGTAAAAGGCATATGGCAGTCCACTTGAAGTTTGCCAAAAGGCACCTAAAGACTCTCAGACCATGAGAAACAAGATTATCTGGTCTGATGAAACCAAAATTGAACTCTTTGGCCTGAATGCCAAGCGTCACGTCCGGAGGAAACCTGGTACCATTACTARGGTGAAGCATAGTGGTGGCAGCATCATGCTGTGGGGACGTTTTTCAGCGGCAGGGACTGGGAGACTAGTCAGGATCGAGGGAAAGATGAACGGAGCAAAGTACAGCGAGATCCTTGATGAGAACCTGCTCTAGAGCGCACAGGACCTCAGACCGGGGTGAAGGTTCGTCTTCCAACAGGAGAACGACCCTAAGTACACAACCAAGACAACACAGAGCTTGAGAGGATATGCAGAGAAGAATGGGAGAAACACCCCAAATACAGGTGTGCCAAGCTTGTTCCATCATCCCCAAGAAGACTCGAGGCTGTATTCGCTGCCAAAGGTGCTTCAACAAAGTACTGAGTAAAGGGTCTGAATACTTACGTAAATGTAATATTTCAGTTTTTTTCTTTTTTTTTAATTAGCAAAAAATTCTAAAAACCTGTTTTTGATTTGTCGTTATGGGGTATTGTGTGTAGATTGATGAGGGAAAAATACTTTCCCAATGCACTGTACATGTAGTCCAACATCCTATTTATTAGTTTGAATGTTATGTTAGYGTGACCCCCGACACAGACCAGTGCTAAGCACATACACAAAAGCCTGTGCTGCTGAGTGTTACAGTGGTGGCTGTTGTCTGTGATCAGTTCTGAACACCCAGTCAAAACAGTCCTCTCCATATTCAGTACAAATCCCACCGGCTTGGCAGTCAGCCATGCACAGCCAAAACATCTGACAGGCAATTTATGACTTTTGTGACTTAGTCGTTTTTTGTAAAATAGGTCTACCCATAATAAGTTATGTTAATGCCATGTATAATTGTGTTTTGTTATGATTCAAATCAAGTGTGAAAAAACCTTGAAAATCAAAGAAGTCTTCAGCTGTGTTATAAAATAAAGAAAACTCACCATTGTTTTTCAAAATTATTATTATTTAATTTTTTATATATATACCCAACCTTTCGAAAATGTTTGCAACATCTTGCTTTTTATACAGATGCTCAAGCTTGGAATGGATGTTTGTATTTGAGTGGATTTTTGTGTTGATAATTTATAACTTAAGTGAATAATAAATAGCATTAGGCATACAGAGAAGGGGGTATACTAGTTTGTTGTATTTTGCAGTGTAAACAAAGTTATTGATGAAACTGTATGATGAAGCAATGAAAGTCATAGGAAGCAGATGTTGTTAAAAAAAATTGGTTAAAAAGTGGCTACTTACCCTGACTCTGTTAACGCTCAGTGTAATCCTGACTGTCAATCTGTCTGTCCAGAACATCAACAGGTTTCAGACTGAAGACAAGAAATCCATCTTTCAGCAGCTGTTTGGTACAGCAAACCAATTGTATTACGTAAGACGTACAGAAAGTCATACATAAAACTATGGGTCTGTTTTCTTTTTGTTCACTGAAGAAAATAAGATATATTTGGTCTATTATTTTTGTTCATAAAAAAAATCKCTGTACACTGAAAAAAAAGATYAACGCAACATGTAAAGTGTTGGTCCAATGTTTCATGAGCTGAAATAAAAGATCTCAGAAATTTTCCATACACAAATTTGTTTACAACCCTGTTAGCGAGCATTTCCACTTTGCCCAAWTTTTTTWAATCCTTTATTTAACTAGYCAAGTCAGTTAAGAAAAAAWTCMTATTTACAATGACGGCCTACCCCGGACGGCACTGGGCCTATTGTGCACCACCGTTAAGGACTCCCAATCACAGCTGGATGTGATACAGACTGGATTTGAACCAGGGACTGTAGTGACACCTCTTGCACTYAGATGCATAGTCTTGGACCACTGTGGCACTCGGAAGCTCAAGATAATCCATCCACCTGACAGGTTTGGCATATCAAGACGCTGATTAAACCGCATGATCATTACACAGGTGCACCTTGTGATGGGGATAATAAAAGGCCATTCTAAAATGTGCAGTTTTGTCACACAACACAATGCCACAGATATCTCAAGTTTTGAGGGAGCATGCAATTGGCATGCTGACAGCAGGAATGTCCACCAGACCTGTTGCCAGATAATTTTATGTTAATTTCTCTCCCATAAGCCACCTCCAACGTCGTTTTAAAGAATTTGTCAGTACAGCCTGGTCAACTCTATGTGAAGCAGATATTTCGCGCTGCATGAGGCAAATGGTGGTCACGCCAGATACTGACTGGTTTTCTGATCCACGCCCCTACCTTTTTTTTTTTAAAGGTATCTGTTACTAACAGATGCATATCTGTATTCCCAGTCATGTGAAATCTGTAGATTTGGGCCTAATTTATTTATTTCAATTGACTGATTTCCTTATATGAACTGTAACTCAGGTAAATCTTTGAAATTGTTGCATGTTGCGTTTATATTTTTGTTCAGTGTAGTGTTTTGCATCTTTCTTTTCTTGTTTGTAAAAGGCTGTCTGAACATGAGGTGAAAAATGGCACCTGGACATTTGCCCGTTCTGTGTTAATGACAGAATATACAATGCATTTGGAAAGTATTCAGACCCCTTGACTMTTTCCACATTTTGTTAAGTGACAGCCTTACTCTAAATTGGATTAAATTGTTTTGTTTCCTCATCAACCTACACACACTACCCCATAATGACATAGCATAAACAGTTTTTTAGAAAAACGGAAATATTACATTTACATAAGTATTTAGACCCTTTACTCAGTACTTGTTGAAGCACCTTTGGCAGRGATTACAGCCTCYACTTGAGTATATCGCTATAAGCTTGGCACACCTGTATTTGGGGAGTTTCTCCCATTCTTCTCTGCAGATCCTGTCAAGCTCTGTCAGGTTGGATGGGGAGCGTCGATTGCATAGCTATTTTCAGGTCTCTCCAGAGATGTTCAATTGGGTTGAAGTCTGGGGCTCTGGCTGGGCCACTCAAGGACATTCAGAGACTTGTCCCGAACCCACTCCTGCATTGTCTTGGCTATGAGCTTAGGGTCGTTGTCTTATTGGAAGMTGAACCTTCACCCCAGTCTGAGGTCCTGAGCTCTCTGGAGCAGGTTTTCATCAAGGATCTCCCTGTACTTTGCTCCGTTCATCTTTGCCTCGATCCTGACTAGTCTCCCAGTCCCTGCTGCTGAAAAACGTCCCCACAGCAGGAGGCTGCCACCACCATGCTTGACCGTAGGGATGGTGCCAGGTTTCCTCCAGACGTGATGCTTGGCATTCAGGCCAAAGAGTTCAATCTTGGTTTCATCAGACCAGAGAATTGTCTGAGAGTCTTTAGGTGCCTTTTGGTAAACTCCAAGCGGGCTGTCATGTGCCTTTTACAGAGGAGTGGCTTCCGTCTTGCCGCTCTACCATAAAGGCCTGATTGGTGGAGTGCTGAAGAGATGGTTGTACTTCTGGAAGGTTCTCCCATCTCCACAGAGAAACTGTAGAGCTCTGTCAGAGTGATCATCGGATTCTTGGTCACCTCCCTGACCAAGGTCCTTCTCCCCCGATTGCTCAGTTTGGCCGGGCAGCCAGCTCTAGGAAGAGTCTCGGTGGTTCCAAACTTTTTCCATTTAAGAATGATGGAGGCCACTGTGTTCTTGGGGACCTTCAATGCTTTTTGGTACCCTTTCCTTGATCTGTGTCTCGACACAATRCTGTCTCGGACCTCTACGGATAATTCCTTCGGCCTCATGGCTTGGTTTTTGCTATGACATGCATTGTCAACTGTGGGACATTATATAAACAGGTGTGAACTCCAATGAAGTTGTAGAAACACCTCAAGGATGATCAATGGAAACAGGATGCACCTGAGCTCAATTTCGAGTCTCATAGCGAAGGGTCTGAATACTTGTGTAAATAAGGTATTTTTGTTTTTTATTTTTGATACATTTGTAAAAATGTCTTAAAACCTGCTTTTGTTTTGTCATTATGGAGTATTGTGTGTAGATTGCTGTGGATTTGTTATTTATTTAATCCATTTTAGAATAAGGCTGTAACGTAACATAATTTTGAAAAAGTCAAGGGGTCTGAATACTTTCCAAAGACACTGTACATGGATGAAAAGTATTCTATTTGCTTGCAGCTACACAACTAATCAATTATATTGCCATTGTGGCCTTTCAAGAGGACAATGATGTTTACTGCACAAATACATCTGATGGAATTGATTGAGATTGAATAGAACAGATAGCCAGGTTGCAGGTTGCCATTAAAAAGTCCAAACATGCTTGTGACTGAATGGTCCCACTTATGGATGGTAGAGTCCTTTTTAATAACATATTTTTAAAGCCAAAATAATTGTACCTATTTATCGAGATACTCACTTTACTTAAAGTACCATAATTCTACATATACTGTAATAAATGTATGTATATATTGTACACACAGTGSTGTTTCTAGGCACAATCCACATAAGCAGCTTAAAAAGAGGGGGCCACTAAAATGTAGATCTRGCTTAGGGCCCCCAAATGCTAGATTTGTGCTACATTTTAATATATCAGAGACAGAGTACACAGGCAGATGTGACCCTCGCATTTTTATTTGTTTACCTGTCCAAGATAGAGCAAAGCAGTGCGACACAAACAACACAGAGTTAGTTACACATGGGATAAACAAACGTACAGTCAATAACACAACAGAAAAACACAGTAGAAAAATCTATGTACAGTGTGTGCAAAAAGTATTCTTTTTTTTGCATTGAAGACAGTACAGAAGAGAATACCCCGTGCCAGGGAATMTTATTTTAGGCTCTTGTTTGTGACACATGCCATTCCAATTCTCCATCTTATCATATTATCAGAGCAATTGCAGACCACAAGCTTAAAATATGAGGTTACACATTAATAACAACTGGTCTGACCCCATAGCAGACKCTGATTGTAATATATTAAACGTGGCAAAGGCAGCTAGTTAGGTTACTATGCCATACATATTTTAAGTTGAATGTACATATTGGGTCACTTGTCTCATAATAGTTTCAATTTAATCTTGAGATGATCACTTGTTTTATGGGAATAAAAATATTTAACTCAAATTCACCTGTGGTTCTTGCAGGTGACCCAACATTGTTAATACATACTTGAATCATCCCCCTCAAGCACACACTTATGATGAAAGTGATTATTAATCTTCCTTTGGATGACTGACATTTTATACATTTTTTGCTGTGTTTTGTCTGATGAACATTACACCAAGTCACCTCACCTGAATAATATGGACTAGTGCAGAATACCTGTTGCTGTTTGTCTTGCTTATCATAATCAGATGTAGTTTTTTTTTTTTTACATTTGTTATATGAATAGAAAAATGAAAGATGTACGGTGCATTCGGAAAGTATTCAGACCCCCTTGACTTTTTCCACATTTTGTTACGTTACAGACGTATTCTTAAATGGATGAAATCGTTTGTTTCCCTCATCAATCTACACACAATATCCCATAATTACGAAGCAAGAACAGATTTTTTGAAATTTTTGCAAATGTATAAAAAATAAACAACTTAAATATCACATTTACATAAGTATTCAGACCCTTTACTCAGTACTTTGTTGAAGCACCTTTGGCAGCGATTACAGCCTCAAGTCTTCTTTGGAATGACGCTACAAGCTTGCAACACCTGTATTTTAGGGAGTTTCTCCCATTCTTCTCTGCAGATCCTCTCAAGCTCTGTCAGGTTGGATGGAGAGTGTCTCTGCACAGCTATTTTCAGGTCTCTCCAGAGAAGTTCGATCCGGTTCATGTCTGGGCTCTGGCTGGGCCACCCAATCAATTGAATTTACCACAGGTAGACTCCAATCAAGTTGTAGAAACATCTCAAGGATGATTAATGGAAGCAGGATGCACCCGTGCTCAATTTCGAGTCTCATAGCAAAGGGTCTGAATAGTAAATAAGGTATTTCTGTTTTTTATTTTTAATACATTTGCAAACATTTCTGAAAACCTGTTTTTGCTTCGTCATTATGGGGTATTGTGTGTAGATTGATGAGGATTTTTATTGAATCAATTTTAGGATAAGGCTGTAACGTAGCAAAATGTGGAAAAGGTAAAGGGGTCAGAATACTTTCAAAATGCACTGTATATGTACAGGTAACTGCTAAAATTAAGGAAACACCAACATAAAGTGTCTTAATAGGGCATTGAGCCACCACTAACCAGAACAGCTTCAATGAACCTTGGCATAGATTCTACAAGTGAATGGAACTCTATTGGAGCGACACCATTCTTCCACGATAAATTCCATAATTTGGTGTTTTGTTGATGGTGGTGGAAAATGCTGTCTCAACCGCCGCTCCAGAATCTCCCATAAGGGTTCAATTGGGTTGAGATTTCGTGACTGAGACGGCAATGACATATAGTTTACATTCTTTTCATGCTCATCAAACCATTCTGTGACCACTCGTGCCCTGTGGATGGGGGCGCATTGTCATCCTATTGGGGCATAGCCATGGTAGCCAAAGTAATGGCCTGCCTAGCATTTTTATACATGACCCTAGGCATGATGGGATGTGAATTGCTTAATTAACTCAAAACCATACCTGTGTGGAAGCACCTGCTTTCAATACTTTGTATCCCTAATTTACTRGTTTCCATTATTTTAGCAGTTACRTGTAAATGCTTAATAATTATTTTTGTTAAAAGGAAATATTTGCCACTTGACAGAATTAGAATTTAAAAAATGTTGTCAAGCCTAAGGATGAACTATACTGAAAAATGATATGTAAAGTGTTGGTCCCATGTTTCATGAGCCGAAATAAATTAGCCCAGAAATGTTCCATATGCACAAAAAGCTTATTTCTCTCAAATGTGGTGCACAAATGTGTTTACATCCTTGTTAGTGAGTGTTTCTCCTTTGCCAAGATAATCCACCCACCTGACAGGTGTGGCATATCAAGAAGCTGATTAAACCGCATGATCATTACACAGGTACACCTTGTGATTGGTACAATAAAAGGCCACTCTAAAATGTGCAGTTTTATCACATAACACAATGCCACAGATGTCTCAAATTTTGAGGGAGCATGCAATTGGCATACTGATTGCAGGAATGTCCACCAAAGCTGTTGCCAGAGAATTTAATGTTAATTTCTCTACCATAAGCCACCTCRGTCATTTCAGAGAATTTGGCAGTACGTCCAACCGGCCTCACAACCGCAGACCACGTGTAACCACGCCAGCCCAGGTCCTCCACATCCAGCTTCTTCACCTGCGGGATGGTCTGAGACCAGCCATCAAGACAGCTGATGAAACTGGATTATTTCTGTCTGAAATAAACTCATTCTGATTGGATGGGCCTGTTTCCCAAGTGGGTGGGCCAGGGCCCCAGCCCAGTCATGTGAAATCCAGATTAGGGGCTAGTTAATTTATATAAATTGACTGATTTGCATATATGAACAGTAACTCAGCAAAATTATTTTAAATGTTACATTTATATATATTTTTCAGTATATTGATGTTGATTCGTTTCAGGGACACATGATGATCAAAATGGACGTATTTGTTCAATGACATGTCAGTTCTTTGTAAAATCAATAATATTCCTTCTCTGCAACAGCACCATCAGTTGGAATGTATTAGAATGCATTTCACGAGTCACAACAGTACTGATACAGTGAGGAAKTTGAAAGGTTGGTGAATAAGCATTGATTATCAAACAAATGTAACCAACTTAATAGTTTACTGAATGTATACCATTAGATGTATCAAACTTTCAACCCTCACCATCTTGCAAGGCAGCCTGAGATAGCCTTGACTTTTCATACCAGACTGGCTCTACTGCTCTTCCCACTTAYCAATTCCTCACCCTATGCAACATAGACAGACAAAAGGGTCGTTGAGAGCTTTTATTGGAAGGTGGAGGAAACATCTCAAACCATTTGAGTGCAAATGAAAAGCAACATTCCATCCTGTACATGTATTTACAGATGCACTGGCATGTCGATGCACCTAAGGGGCAGGGTCAACTCAGTGGGTACAGGTTAGGATGGTGAGCACACCTGATACCGCATCATTACTCTTGCACTATACATTTTCTACATGCTTTAGTTTCAGTTTGAAGGAATGTATTATGACCTAAAACAGACTTGAGCCACCGGGAAGAGAACCCAAGCCAGGAAGTACTGTAGCCTATAKCAAAGWCTGATGAACCATCGTCTTACATTTTGATTTGGTGTGATCGGTCTTCCACAACTAAAAATGAAACAAAAAACACCTTTGTGATTTGATGAATTATGTGTATCAAATCATCTGCAGTAGAACATCTTAGATACGAGTCAATGATAACTGATCCAAGGACTACAGTCCCCAAAATGCACCCGATGTTAAACARGTTATGGCTACGTCTCAATGGTCCAAAGTGTCTTTCTCCATTAATTTCCTCTCCTTCATCTGAACCTCACAGCWGATAGGTGAAAGCAAACTTCTGCCTGGTAAGCATCCACCACATTCCCRTGCCTTTATGTACATAACTACCTCAAATATATCATACCCCTGCACARTGATCTGGTACCCCCTGTATAGAGCTTCATTCTTGTGTATMTTATTCCTCTCGGGTTGCTATTTGTCTCTCTGCATCGTTGCAAAGGGCAGTAAGCATTCCACTGTAAAGTGTACACCTGTGGTAATAAATGTGACAAATATTAGGGGTTCCACCTTGTCTCTATTCAGATCAGTAAAGACAAAAGGAGAGGAAGCCTCCATATTGAGATGCATACCAAGACATTACAGCTCCTCTCTGRCTGTTCCCATTATAGGTGTGGCACTTACAAGCAGTCCTATTCCCTATAAAACCAACTTTGCTTCATTCAGAAAAACAAAGAAAGACTTACCCAATGTGGGAATTACCAATATCACAAGCCTCATTTCACAGTATGTCAAGTTGACACAGATGAGCAGTACAGACAACTTGTTTTCCATGATGGAAACAAGAGGGCGGGTGGGGAGGGGCACATTTTAATGAATGGATTTTTTTTTTTTTAGAGTGGCACCAAGGTCTTGCGATCTCTCGAGGCAAACAAATCATTAAAAAAACTAAATAAATCAATATGCAAGAGTCCAAATTCAGTTTCTTTAGAGTCTATTGTAGAAAAAGAGGGAAATGACAAGTTGAAGATCAGTAAAGCAAGTTCTTGGATTCATTTCTTCTCTTCTGCTTTTTCCTCTTTCTTTTCCTCGGGTGCCTTGGTCTTGTCGTCCTTTACAGATAGTGCCTCCAGTTTCTCTGCCACTTTGTTTGCACGGTCAACGTTTCCTCCTGCAGAGAAGTACAGAAAGATGAGACATGAACTCTTTGTCAGTGTGGTGTCACGGTGGCCAAGATGAGGCTCCACACCAAACGTATTTAGAAAGCCCTTTTTACATCAGCAGATGTCACAAAGTGCTTATACAGYAACCCAGCCTGAAACCATCAAAGAGCAAGCAATGCAGATGTAGGAGCAGGGTGGCTACACATCAACAGTGCACGGTAACAGTCCTCTTCATTTAAGAGCATGTTTTAGGGCATTGGGGATGTCTGCCATTTCAATGACTAAGAWTATTCCAGTTTGAGTGTTTCGCAAGACTTCTCGTTCCACCGATACATTACGCAAGGTTAATCTACTGGGTAGTGATTAACATGTGACCTGCTCAACAATGGTTGTTCTTTGTAATTAATATTACAGAGAAAACAATTCTAAGTGTGCCAGAACATACCAACATTAGCCTAACAGTAGGCCAGCGAGTTGTTACATTCTGCATGTTAATTTAGCAGACATAAAAAGTTCTGGGCTGGAGTGAGCAGCAGAGAACAGAGTATTGTCTGCATACTGACATACTGAAAAAAAATTGTACACCAACCTGATCCATCTTGAGATTTTCTGACTTCCTCCTTGCATTCATCGAACTTCACCTTAAATTTCTGAGCGTCTGAAAATGACAGAAGTTATTTTAAACCCCAGCCACACTTTTTTTGCATGAGAAAGCAGACTGAATTGTTAAAAGCTAAACGCAGTGACTAAAATAGACGTGTTGTCACGCTCACTTTCTGCATTGAGGAAACGTATTGCCAGGAGTTCAGGTTTGGGATGCTCATCAGCGAAGTCGGCGAGTGTGTTCCATACCCAGGCCCTGTCGCTGCCAGCGTTGGGCTTCAGCTCCATCACAGGAAAAACTGAAAGAGCAGAAGATGAAAAGGAATTAGGCCTCCGACTCACGAGTCCCATCTATACAATGACTTGTTTTGGTAATTCGGTGGACAGGCAACATGCATGGGTTAACGGAAAGGTTTCAGTCCAACACACACACGCTAGACAGCAGTGATAAACACTACTGGTTGAGACAGGGAGTCTTCCGTGACTCACTGTTGTGATTGGCGCAGATCTTCAAAGTCCGGTCTCTCCTCATCAATAGGCGGATGGTACCCTTCTCTTTGTGTTTCAGGAGCTTGACGTCGCCTGTGCCTCGCTCCTTCCACTCTGGTGGGTCGTTCTCAGACGCAAAACGGTAGAGCTTCGCACGCCTGAGGGGAGAGACAATATGGGTAGAATGACGAAGCTGTGGATGGAATCAGTGACAATACCTAGGTGACAGAGGCATGGCTCTAGGCCAACCTTTTTTAAACAAGGAGCATGTGTGTGCCTAAGTTGAAAAATATAAGCACACACAAAGAAATTTAGGAGTAACACAAAAAACATTTGAGGTAATAATTTTTCCTAGGTGCATTGGGGCTCCTAAWTTAAAAWTCCAGGTCACACAGCAAACTATTTAGGAGCATAGGAGAGTAAAATGTTCCACGCTGTAGAGCCCTGAGAGGGCTGGATGGTTTCATAACACTTG
Organism: Salvelinus sp. IW2-2015; assembly: GCF_002910315.2. Taxonomy (NCBI): domain Eukaryota; kingdom Metazoa; phylum Chordata; class Actinopteri; order Salmoniformes; family Salmonidae; genus Salvelinus; species Salvelinus sp. IW2-2015. The sequence goes on from NC_036855.1 coordinate 29,851,673, forward strand.
AGGCGAATCCTCACGTCCAATTTAGTAAAACAAATTACTTAAGTCTCCCATTGACAGTGCATGGCTAAGTGAAAATTCAACTAATTTAGAAGTTAAGTTCGCTATAAGGATTCGGCCCTAAATGAATTACAAATTAAGTATTGCACAATTATTTAGGCTATTCAAGGCTTTCAGCATCAGCTTACATTTTGAACAGTTCCTCCTCGTCCTCCTCTAGCGTCTTCACATCCTGCTCTGGAAGAGACACGATGGGCTCATAATGGGGATCGTGGTTTGATTCTTCTGCATTGTCTGTTGAAGTCTCCTGCTCTTCTGGTGTTTCCTATGAAACAAGATTTACACACACGTTAACCCCCTAAGGTAGACGTCGCGCCCCCCGCTGAAATCTAATTAGCATAATAATAAAAAAGGCCAGAAACATAAGATATATTTTTGCATTCGATGCATCTCAATCCACCGCAACCGCCTATGTAACCCTTCCACATCAGTGGTGAAAGAGCAGTGTTTGTCAGACAATGAGACATCCCGAAAAATCAGTCTTCTCTCAAAATTGTCTGTAGCGTCCGAAACAATTCAGCCTACAAACTGTTATGACACCTCTACGGAAAGATGACTCTCACGATGACGTTCTCCGTTTTGCTCTACGACCCTGGGACTGAAGTCGGTACAGCCGATCTGGCAACTTCTGTCTGTAGCGTACGAAAACAGTTTGGGCTACACACTAACATGACCCCTCTGTGTATAGGTGAGACTCTCACGAACATGTCTGTTGTTAAGCTCTAGGATGCCCACAGGCCTGACAAGACACTTTTGAAGGTCCCCCGGTACCAGTCGGAAAAATGTATTTCAGTATATTTTTTATTGAACCTTTATTTTACTAGGCAAGTCAGTTAAGCACAAATTCTTATTTACAATGACGGCCTACTCCGGCCAAACCCMAACCCAGATGACGCTGGGCCAATTGTGCGCCGCCCTATGGGACTCCCAATCACGACTGGTTGTGATACAGCCTGGAATRGAACCAGGGTCTGTAGTGACACCTTTAGCACTGAGATACAATGCCTTAGACCGCTGCGCCACTTGGGAACCCTGTTAAGTGACAAATTAAATAAATGTAAAAAATAATAATAAAATGTTTACTGATCTTTCTTGTACTGAAGCTCTCAGATATAGGAGAGACACTTTCAGAACAAACTTCCTTTAGACCATTTTTTGGGGACTATCTGTTATTCAATGCGTTTATATGGGATAATAGCAYTCCAAATACATTTTCTTCATCAAATATTGTTTGATACTTCAAAAACACTTAATATTGAAAAATCAAATAGCAAAAGTATCTTTGGTATGACCTTCTAAAAAGCAATTCCATATAGCTTAGTACAACCCCCCTCCCAGTACTCTTAGTTTCCCCTGGATTGTCATCTCGTTTCAAGTTAGTGAAATGTACTTTACTAGTCAATGTAATAGACTGTAAAAACAGTAGGCTCCAACAACTGACTGCAGAGGGAGGTGAATAGAGGGATTTGAGAGATCAGGCTTCGAGGTTATCTTTTGTGTGCAATTTGCTGTGGCAACTGAACTTAGTGGTGCTGAGCCAAGCATCTTTGCTGCTGGATGGGTTTATAAAAGGCCTTGCAAATCCATATGATCTCACACTTACTACAGAACATGGTAATATGGCCTAACATTACATAAAAACGCCGCTCAAGAGGAGAGGAAGAGAAAAGTGAAGCAAGTGGACAATAAATCACAAAACAATAACTTTTATGTTAGCTGGACAACTAGGCCCAATTTAAACTAATAATTGACGTTAGTTCTGTTTGTACAATAGAGTTAGACAKATTTGCAGTCYGCTACCAAAAAACTWCCGTGAKACAAATATCAGCAAGCCATCTMGCTAGATAGTGCTTTAAGATTAATTGATTAACGTTAGCTGCCTGAACAAAATGTATGAAAGGGGCGCGAGGCTCCATGCGTTCCGAGTAACGTAACTGTATGGCTAGCAACATGTCTCCGTACAAGACTAGCAAGTAATTTCAATCGTTGTCTTGTTACGTTAGCTAATGAAGTCATCTGCTTGATTATGTAGCTAACAGTGCCATAACTCAGACAGCATGTCAATGTTCACTTATTTTCTAGCTAGCTAAATGGTAAACAGGCACTGAGAAAGTTGACATTCATTTCGGCCTGGTGTTAGCAAGCCAGCCAGCTAACGTTAGCTAGGCCATTCAGAAAAGTACCAAGCTAGCAAGTTAACTAGAGATGGAAAATAGGTTTAGCCATCGTGTCAATGACATATAGCTAGTTATATGCAATTATCCACTCTTAAATAAAATGCAAACAAACATTGTAAGCTCAGGACACTTCCACAATATTGCCATTTAAAAAGATGCTACGTTAACTAGCTTTTGTTAGCTAACGTGTTAGTTAGCTGGCTAACAATTAACGTTACTGTCGGGATAACATACAATTAGGTTCAAAGCCAAATATTGTACATGGATGTCTCAACCAAATACATATTGGGTTTAAATGATCATTTTGAAAGTAGTGGTTGCACGATTATACCACAGACATAATCAAATATTTAGATCATTGTTCTGTTAGCTAGCTAACTAGATGGCTAGTTGGCTAGTTAGCCAGCCAGTTAGCTTTGGAGCAGATATAAAGGGCGGCAAAAGTATCAAGTTACCCACTTTTCTGACACATACAACAAAGGTATAACTGATTGACCATTGCCAGTAAGTAATTGTTTTGAGACCAATTTACACTTTAGACCTTCAATACTGATGTTTAACGAGGTTGTTAAAAATCAGCATCCCTAGCCGGTATTATCTTCCCGGGCACAACCCTAGCAAGATAAACTTTGAGAATGCCAATCAAAACATCACAATGGAAATTAAATGTACATTTAATTAAATGCACGTCACATAAATATGTTCAAAACTCATAAACTTACCTTCGGATCTGCCATGTTAATGTAGATGTTTGTAGATTACGGAATTCAGTTTGATTGATTCAAAACCAAACTCTCCGTTCGCCTTGAGTTCCTCTCTCTTCGTGCTATAGATTTCGCGCGTCGAAATGTCCCATTTGCGTTTCCTCCATCCCATCACCACCCCCCCATTTCGACACTATTTTAAAGGGCTTTAAAGCGTATTAAATMATCTACAAATATCATAATGGTATGTGTGTTATTATTTTACGAAACATGAATACACTCGGTGTATTATTGTTTTCTTTATTAAATATGGTAATTTACTTGCATTGCAATACACTCGAGTACTGCAGACATTTCATTCTGTGTTGTAAAATGGTAACGTTAACTGTGAAATGTTGCTACATATCTCAAAAGTGGCATGTGTGGTTAAAACATTGGATAGATAGGTAACTAGCTAGAAACAATTTCAGTGTCAACAAAAGTAACAACCTGACAACTCCAACAACAACCCATTAACTTTTTTTGTGGATCTAGCAGCTTCCTCACTTCCTGTGTCAGAAAAAAATATTTTATTTTTATAGAATTATCACCCCACTATTACACAATTAACAGGAATCATGGAGAACATGCATCTTCTATATTTTCAGTTGAAGTATCCAGTGATGTGTATATATATACACTGCTCAAAAAAATWAAGGGAACACTAAAATAACACATCCTAGATCTGAATGAATGAAATATTCTTATTAAAMAWTTTTTTATTTACATAGTTGAATGTACTGACAACAAAATCACACAAAAATTATCAATGGAAATCAAATTTATCAACCCATGGAGGTCTGGATTTGGAGTCACACTAAAAATTAAAGTGGAAAACCACACTACAGGCTGATCCAACTTTGATGTAATGTCCTTAAAACAAGTCAAAATGAGGCTCAGTAGTGTGTGTGGCCTCCACGTGCCTGTATGACCTCCCTACAACGCCTGGGCATGCTCCTGATGAGGTGGCGGATGGTCTCCTGAGGGATCTCCTCCCAGACCTGGACTAAAGCACCAACTCCTGGACAGTCTGTGGTGCAACGTGGCGTTGGTGGATGGAGCGAGACATGATGTCCCAGATGTGCTCAATTGGATTCAGGTCTGGGGAACGGGCGGGCCAGTCCATAGCATCAATGCCTTCCTCTTGCAGGAACTGCTGACACACTCCAGCCACATGAGGTCTAGCATTGTCTTGCATTAGGAGGAACCCAGGGTCAACCGCACCAGCATATGGTCTCACAAGGGGTCTGAGGATCTCATCTCGGTACCTAATGGCAGTCAGGCTACCTCTGGCGAGCACATGGAGGGCTGTGCGGCCCCCCAAAGAAATGCCACCCCACACCATGACTGACCCACCGCCAAACCGGTCATGCGGGAGGATGTTGCAGGCAGCAGAACGTTCTCCACGGCGTCTCCAGACTCTGGCACGTCTGTCACGTGCTCAGTCTGAACCTGCTTTCATCTGTGAAGAGCACAGGGCGCCAGTGGCGAATTTGCCAATCTTGGTGTTCTCTGGCAAATGCCAAACGTCCTGCACGGTGTTGGGCTGTAAGCACAACCCCCACCTGTGGACGTCGGGCCCTCATACCACCCTCATGGAGTCTGTTTCTGACCGTTTGAGCAGACACATGCACATTTGTGGCCTGCTGGAGGTCATTTGCAGGGCTCTGGCAGTGCTCCTCCTTGCACAAAGGCGGAGGTAGCGGTCCTGCTGCTGGGTTGTTGCCCTCCTACGGCCTCCTCCACGTCTCCTGATGTACTGGCCTGTCTCCTGGTAGCGCCTCCATGCTCTGGACACTACGCTGACAGACACAGCAAACCTTCTTGCCACAGCTCGCATTGATGTGCCATCCTGGATGAGCTGCACTACCTGAGCCACTTGTGTGGGTTGTAGACTCCGTCTCATGCTACCACTAGAGTGAAAGCACCGCCAGCATTCAAAAGTGACCAAAACATCAGCCAGGAAGCATAGGAATGAGAAGCGGTCTGTGGTCACCACCTGCAGAACCACTCCTTTATTGGCTAATTGCCTATAATTTCCACCTGTTGTCTATTCCATTTGCACAACAGCATGTGAAATTTATTGTCAATCAGTGTTGCTTCCTAAGTGGACAGTTTGATTTCACAGAAATGTGATTGACTTGGAGTTACATTGTGTTGTTTAAGTGTTCCCTTTATTTTTTTGAGCAATGTATATGTCGAAGTTCATATTAGTACGTGTCCCACAATATGGCAGCCCGTAAAACAAATGTTCTTCATCAGAGAAAAAGTGAAGGTGATTTGGTTGTTTGCTTTTATGTGTAGTCATGTCGTAGGTAKATTTTTCTTTTCAGTACTAAATTAAGTTCCTGCTTTTAAAAATGTGCTTTGCTAAATCTGCTTGACAGCCACMTTGCTACACTAACTGTAACAACTCTGTAAGGTCTGTGAGAGCTTCAGGTTTCTTTGGTGCATACCTAAAGCAGTGCGGAAATAATGTATGTGTAAAATGTGTCCTTCCTTTGGTCTAATGAACAGAACAATTGGATGTCTTTATTTGAGTATGTCTTTACTAACAATTGATAAAGAGGAAAGGTMTGTAACTCAAACCAAACAAAGGAAAACTGACTGTACATCATGTTGTTTTTATGTCCTCCCTTTTCTYTTCAGATAAATGGGCAACACCAACAAAGCGATGCTGCTCTGGCTGTTTGTTCAGAAGAAGTTGCCCTCTGGAAGACATTCACCCATGTCCATCTCAGGTACAATGCCTACTGTAGAATTGCTCTTTAGAAATTCCTATAGAACCTCTCTCTGAGTGCTGTTGTTTTGAAACCCCCAGGCTGTTAGGCCTATATGTGGCTGCCTGACCTGGCAACCTGGGATGAACCTTTGCAGTTGCAGTCTGTACAGGTTTTCTGTAACCACATCAAGAAGCTGAAATTAAATCCAGATGCACTCTGACATTTTGGTCATCCTATTGAATGAGTGAGTCTCTCAGCTACCAACAAGGGGTTTGACAACCTAGTGTCTTAACAAAATACATGCACTGACTGCACTCCCTGTCTGGGTATGCACAACTTTGACCCTAATCCTCTTTCCCCTACTCTTATCATGCAGACTGAATACAGGAACAAGTGTGAGTTCGTCATTGGTATTGGAGCGAATGGAGAAGATGATAAGAGCATATGCTTCAGACTGGGGAAGTACAAAGGGGGATCCTGTGCCGTGGTGGGACCCTCAGACTGCATCCACGTCGCCTCTAAGGCCAAGAGAGTGGTCTGCGAGTTCCAAAAATGTATTAGGTATTAAAGACATCTTACTGAGAGGGAGGCCTCATCTCTGTCCCGCACTGATCCCTCCCTGATCACAGGACACATTGTCACATCTCAGTGAAAGATTCTGTCCACGGCATCGGATCTGCCCAATACGCTATTTGACCTACAAACTGGTTTTAGCATGCYACCAGAAGGAATACAAAATATAGATGCACACAGCAATACAGTTGCCGGGTGGTCTCAAATCAGTTTGTGCTGTATATAGCCAATTCTTACTTCTTTTGACCCATCATATGCTATTTGTTGATCTACACAGGACAACCCCATACTCCGTGTATAGGCCTGAGGCATACGAGGTCCATTGGAAGTCGCAAACAGTGCAGACCACAACAAGGACCAAGCAGGCCGTGGCGGTGGTGTTCTTTAACCCGCAGGTGCAGAAACCAGGTTTCAAAGTGGTTAATACTAAAGTAATACAGATGGTAGMGATTCTTAGATTAGAACGCATAAATGTGTACATTTCTGTACCATAGCCCAAGCTTGTGTTTATCGCATGATTCTATAACTGAACAATGTGAAAAAGTGTAGTGACTCCTTTCAAATCCTGTCAGTCATTTAACTGTTTATTAGGGATTCTCTTGCTTTTTCTACTCTGCAGAAATCAAATACCCAGAAGAGCCTCTGTGAAAGAGTATTTCACGAGGATGACAGAGTGATGTAACCGCTTTGTACTTTGTGTCAGCGAGACAAAGGTAAGATCATCAGAAAAACAACAAGTTAACGGTGCAATAATGCACATGGGAATGTTGTGATTGACAGATAATGTTCYGTTCACGAAGGCAATCCCCTAACCCAGAGGACTTGCCGTGTGAGCTGGTAGCTGGAGAGGAGTGTATTCATGAGGAGCTTCTTGGCCTGGAGTTCAGGATATCCCCTTATTATTTTTTCCAGGTGAGTATCCCATGTCATGTATCATAGCTGTAGACTCTTCATCCTTTTTACCCACCATCTTCGGTCCATTTGGCATTATTATATTGAGCTCCAGGAAGTTGTATTTCCTCAGCCATTTTAAGAGCATCTCATCCAAGTTAGTGTCTCTGAAGTACGGCATTACTCTAGTTTATAGCTGTATAATATGTCACTGAGCAGGTGAACACAGGGGCAGCAGAGGTGCTGTACTCAGCTGTAGGAGAATGGGCCCAGCTGGACAAGGACAGCACTGTGCTGTATGTATGCTGCGGAGCAGGAACCATTGGCATCTCTCTGGATAAGGTACTATAGAGCAGGGTTTCCCAAACTCGGTCCTGCATGTTTTGGTTTTTGTCCTAACAATACACAGCTGATTTAAATAACCAACTCATTATCAAGCTTTGATTATTTGAATCAGCTGTGTATTGKTGGGGMGGCTGAGTTTGGGAAACCGTGCTATTGAGAGCTGCAGGGAGAATGTGTTTTTAACTTTTAAATAAAGACTCATGGCATCATACATACAGTTGAAGTCAGAAGTTTACATACACCTTAGCCAAATACATTTAAATTCAGTTTTTCACAATTCCTGACATTTAATCCTAGTAAAAATTCCCTGTCTTAGGATCACCACTTTATAMTAAGAATGTGAAAATCACATTCCCAGTGGGTCAGAAGTTTACACGCACTCAATTAGTATTTGGTAGCATTGCCTTTAAATTGTTTAACTTGGGTCAAACGTTTCGGGTAGCCTTCCACAAGCTTCCCACAATAAGTTGGGGAAGCTGGTGCATTCCTCCTGACAGAGCTGGTGCAACTGAGTCAGGTTTGTAGGCCTCCTTGCTTGCACACGCTTTTTCAGTTCTGCCACAATTTTTATAGGATTGAGGTCAGAGGTCAGTCTCTCCTGCAGTCCCTCTACCCCTACACATGATGCTGCCCCCCCCCCCCCCCGTGCTTCACAGTTGGGATGGTGTTCTTCGGCTTGCAAGCCTCCCCCTTTTTCCTCCAAACATAACAATGGTCATTATGGCCAAAACAGTTCTATTTTGTTTCATCAGACCAGAGGACATTTCTCCAAAAAGTACAATCTTTGTCCCCATATGCAAACCGTAGTCTGGCTTTTTTATGGCTGTTTAGGAGCAGTAACTTCTTCCTTGCTGAACGGCCTTTCAGGGTATGTCTATATAGGACTCGTTTTACTGTGGATATAGATGCTTTTGTACCTGTTTCTCCAGCATCTCACAGGACCTTTGCTGTTGTTCTGGATTGATTTGCACTTTTGAAACCAAAGTACGTTCATCTCTAGGAGACAGAGCCGTGTCCTTCCTAAGAGTTATGATGGCTGCGTGGTCCTATAGTGTTTATACTTGCATACTATTGTTTGTACAGATGAACGTGGTACCTTCAGGCGTTTGGAAATTGCTCCCAAGGATGAACCAGACTTCTGGAGTCAACATTTATTTTTTTCTGAGGTCTTGGCTGATTTCTTTTGATTTTCCCATGATGTCAAGCAAAGAGGCACTGAGTTTGAAGGGGCCTTGAAATACATCCACAGGTAACCTCCAATTGACCAAATTATGTCAATTAGAATATCAGAAGCTTCTAAAGCCATGACATCATTTTCTGGAATTTTCCGAAGCTGTTTAAAGGCACAGTCAATTAGTGGTGTAAACTTCTGACCCACTGGAATTGTGATACAGTGAATTATAGTGGAAATAATTTGTCTATAAACAAATTGTTAAAAAAAATTACTTGTCATGGACAAAGTAGCTGTCCTAACCGATTTGCCAAAACTATAGTTTGTTAACAAGACATTTGTGGAGTGGTTGAAAAACAAGTTTTAATGACTCAACCTAAGTGTATGTAAACTTCCGACTTAACTGTACATATCAAGCAGGGTTGGTGTTGAATTACATTTCAATTCAGGAAGTAAACTGAAATTTAAATGGTATCGACCACAACCCTGATTACAGCAACTGTATGGATTTAATCTGTCTGGTAATGTGGTGACAAAGGAAAAGTCATTTACTCTGTTGACACTGTCTTTTCTGTTCCTGCAGAGGGTGAGGAAAGTGATTGGGATAGATGTTTCAGGAAACAGTGAAGGACGCCAAAGTCAATGCGAAGATCAATGGTAAGAGGCATAATCAGATTGGTCAGCTGCAACCAGTCGCCAGGCACAATGCATTTCCCCACATTTTGTTAACACAGTGGGATTAAATTGGATTTGTCAATTTCTGTCAACATCTACACAAAATACTCTAGGGGGGGGGAGGGGGGGAGAACTTTTTGATTAGGTAAGTATTCAACCCCGAGTCAATACATGTTAGAATCACCTTTGCCAACGATTACAGCTGTGGGTCTTTCTGGGTAAGTCTTACGAGCTTTGTCTTACAACATTCTTTAGAAAATTCTTCAAGCTCTGTCAAGTTGGTTGTTGATCATTGCTTGACAGCTATTTAAGTCTTGCCGCAGATTTAAGTGAAAACTAACTAGACCACCCAGGAACATTCAATGTCATCTTGGTAAGAAACTCCAATGTAGATTAGCCCTTGTTTTAGGTAATTGTCCCGCTGAAAGGTGAATTTGTCTCCCATGGTGAAATCCCTGAACGGTTTCCTTCCTCTCCAGCAACTGAGTTACGAAGAATGCCTGTATCAATACACCATCCAAAGGGATATTTAATGTATGCTTTTTAAAAACGTACACATCTACCAATAGGTCCCCTTTGCGGTTGAATCTTTTTMAAATTCACTGCTCCACTGAAACCTTACAGATAATTGTGTGGGGTAGAGAAGGTAGTCATTCAAAATCACACGAAACACTTATTGCACACAGTGAGTCCATGCAACTTACTATGTGAGTTGTTATGCTTGCCATAAGAGTGAATACTTGACTCAAGGCTTTTTATTTAATGTGGGTTCTCTGTAGATATCTTATAGTCCAATTTGGGGCAGGATAAAAGTGAATTTCAGTTTAATAGCTCCTTGGTTGACGTCTTGATGCATGTATGAATTACAAAATAAAAAGACCCCCCACAAACAAGCTCTGGTTAATTTGGGGACACTAATACAGGCAGGGGTCATTTCAAGCAGGAGCCAGCCTAAGTCATGACAATTTTATTTGCATAAACCAATTTCACTGAAAGTCAGCGATCCCAAGTCGCTGTTACATACTTCATTTTCTAGGCAGCAATATCTCTAGCAAACAACTTGTTACAACTCTAAAAAGTGTAAAAGGCATATTTTCTTTACACACTAACACTTGGCAAGACAGAATACGCACATATGAGGCGGGGGGGGGGGGGAGGGGTCATTCAATACAACAGCATTGTGCCCATGTACAATGGTGAATTCTGATCAGATGCATTAAACATTCAGGAAAAGCGCACAAACCGAATAGTTCACACAATGAATGCACATCAGTTTATATTTTGTTCCAGCAGGTATTGCATCTTTAACCTTTCATGTGTGTGTAATATATATATATTTACGTATTGTATGCAGCAACCTACAGTATTCTATAAAAATGCATAAGACTGTATTTAAGCTTTGGTTCACACTGCTTCTTTAGCTATCGGATGTAATTATAATGACATGATCGTATTTTGTTCGAGGTAAAGTGTGCCGACTTAATTTCCGTAGATTGCCTATTGCAGAGGATCGCAGTTATCCTACACAATGCTTGAAAACGTGATTGATCAGAACACACACAATGATGGCAAACAAACCTTGTTAGAGACGACCAACCCATTAAAACAATTCTTAATTAATCTGTACATGCTAAAGGCAATTCTTCCAGAACATCAATATTAATGTCTTGTCGCGTTATGACATCTTAACTGGCTAAACAAATGCTGTATCAGGAGGGGCTTGGTCAATCCATTTCCCTTGAAGGGGGACTTTGGCCCTGTGAGTTCTCTGGGATGGGAACCCTTCATGGAATGGGTCAACTAAGGCAACATGTAGCCAATTGTTCTCCCATCTGTATATGGGTCCTTAAATGAATGGCTAAATAGTAAGAGTCTGCATGTTGTATTGTTTTGCTTTAATTAGTCTAAAAAAAAAAGTATGAAGCGGCTAACACCTAATTACAGAAAGAAAAGTCCAAAAGTATAGGCCGCCTTATATGTAACAACTTTATCTTGTATATCTCCTCAATGACTACAGTACTTCAAGCCCTTGTGCTTGTTGTCTGCAGTGCTAACGTGGAAACAAGATCTTAGCTAGACAGACCAGCCTTAGCTGTCCATTGATATGTTTCATCCTGTATATCCAGAACAAAGGCAATTCAAATTATTAGTCCCTCTTAATGTCTATTCCATAATAAATTCAAAATACATTTCTCATACTAAGAACACGAGCATGTAACAAGAAGTATGACTGGACTCACTGGAGTTGTGCAGAAAACTGCATTTTTTCCTTCTCTTAACAGGTAAATGTTTCACGTGCAAATGAAAACGTAAGCTTGCCATTCTTCAGACGAAGCATACTCAAAAACCCTAATCACCATCCAAATCATACACATCAACAATATCCAAATTACAACAGCATATAAATTGGTTTTCCACAACGTACCAGAATAGCAAAAGCAGAGACTGCAAACGAATCCCTTTGAATAGGCTATGCTTTAAGCATACAAGGAAACCTGCTGAAATGTTCAGTGTGTCCGAAAAGTATGGAGTGTATTAGAAATTAAATCGCAACTATAAAACAAGGGGGGGGGGGGAGGGCGGCTAGTGATTTTCAGCAGTCATTACTACACAGTAAACAGGCTGACAGAAATTGCTGTGGTTCATAGATACATGTCAAGTCATCTCAACCGGTCTGTCTGCAACCCCTGTGGTTCAATTTATAGAAGCGCTGCTGCGTAGAGATTGCATCAAGAGGTAGATGGTGCTCACTCTACTGTCAGTCTGTCTGTTAGTGCATTTGTCCTATTCTTACCCGAGCCACTAACAATGAACCATAAACACCTGGGGGGGGGGGGTCAAATAACAAACAGCTTGGAGAAACAGTGCTAAGATGACCACCTTTATAGTATAAATGTGTTGTATTGCCCTTTCACAATGATGCATAATTGGATGATAGATTGGTGGCGCGACTTTTTTATCTGACAGTGACTATGGCTACCATTGGTCAGTGCCATGTTAGGTTGGTTGCAGTGATAGTTCCTAGACGTCAACAGTACAGAGCGGCTGACTGCCAGGCTGGGCTGACTCCATTATGGTCATCTTGGGCTTCTTCCTGGTTTCCGCCTGAAGCACAACAAAGACAGCAGGGTGTATTTATTAGGGCACACCGTAGCAAAATGTTTTGCACCAGAAAAAAAAACATTTACACTGAACAAATATATATGCAACAACTTCAAAGGTTAACTGAATTACAGTTTATATACTGTAAGAAAATCAGTCAATTGAAATAAATTCATTAGGCCCTAATCTATGGATTTCACATGACTGGGAATACAGATATGGCCGTGGATCAGAAAGCCAATCAGTATCTGGTWTGACCACCATTTGCCTCATGCAGCGTGACACATCTCCTTCGCATAGAGTTGATCAGGCTGTTGATTGTGGCCTGTGGAATGTTGTCCCACTCCTCTTCAATGGCTGTGCGAAGTTGCTGGATATTGGCGGGAACTGGAACACGCTGTCGTACACYTCAATCCAGAGCATCCCAAACATGTTAAATGGGTGACATGTCTGGTGTGTATGCYGTCCATGGAAGAACTGGGACATTTTCAGCTTCCAGGAATTGTGTACAGACCCWTGCGACACGGGGCCGTGCATTATCATGCTGAAACACGAGGTGAAGGAAGAATGGCACGACAATGGGCCTCGATCTCTTCACAGTATCTCGGTGCATTCAAATTACCATTGATAAAATGCAATTGTATTCGTTGTCCGTAGCTTATGCCTGCACATACAATAACCCCAACGCCACCAAGGGACACTGTTCACAACGTTGACATAGGCAAACCAACTTTAAGAGTGGCCTTTTATTGTCCCCAGCACAAGGTGCAACTGTGTAATGAGCATGCAGTTTAATAAGCTTCTTGATATGCTAAACCTGCCAGGTGGATGGATAATCTCGGCAAAGTGGAAATGCTCACTAAKAGGGATGTAAACAAATTTGTGCACAAAATGAGAGAAAAGCTTTTTGTGCGTATGGAACATTTCAGGGATCTTATTTCAGCTCATGAAACCAACACTTTACATGTTGCGTTTATATATTTTGGTTCAGTGTATTTCGAATTGGACAAATTCAAGTAGTCCTTTTTGTCAATTCTCTACCACTTGGTGCCTAATGAATACACCGCAGAAATTGTCCTAACAGTTTGAACTGCTGCACCGAACTGAGGAATTTACCTCGATAAAACATAATTCAAGATCATAATCCAGGCCACACTTGCATACAAACATGATTTATGACAGCGCCTGAAATAAGGTACAATTGGAGCAACATTACGAAATATGAGTAACACGACAGTGCAGAGGTAACGCAAATGGAGCAAAGACCAGAAGAATTGCAGGAGTGTCAGAAAGCGGGAGAGATCTCCCTGTCTAGGTACGTCAATGTCCAACACCGGAGTCAGTGCAGCTTTGGAACCTGACAGGGTTATCAGACAGACGTAGAACACTCCAGTAAGAAAACTCCCTGATGACGCCAAATGCAGAGGTTACACCAGAGACCCAGAATCTAAATAGGAGCTCCTACACTCTACAGGTAACACTTACCCTCTCCTTAGCCAGTTTCTTCATCTCCTCTTGCAGTTTGTTCAGGATGTGAAGATTTGGCCTGTTCTTTTTGGCATACTGTTGAAGTTCAATCACACTCTTGTCTGAATTTTCCTGCGAAAAAATAATAAAAAAAAGCCATCAGTTTATGGAAATGAGAGACACACATCTGGTTGAAAGCGAAGCAGCATATGCCATCAAATCAGTTTTTCTTCAGATGAGCTAAAGTCTATATGACCCTAACTGACCTATGGGCCTCCAACAGCAGAGGAGCATCTGTGCTGAGGTACAGTATATGAGGTGTACAGGTAGTACCTACCTTCTTCACCATCTTACTGCTCTCTCTGCCGTACATGCGGAGCAGTGACCCCCAGTTCTTTACGTGGGGGTGCAGCATCTGTAGGATCTTCTGCGACGCCAGCTGCTTCCCCACACGCTTATTCTTGCCTGGAAAACAGGACATATACATACAGAGCAGCAGCCATTAGTAATGCTAACTAGATTTACACTGCATTAACACAGCTCGGCTWTGAGCAGGGAAATTCTTACCCATATATAGTGTAGATACCCAAAGGCGCAAACATGGTGTTCAGAGTAAAAGTAGTCTGAATTCTCTATATATGACTCTGACAAAAAGCAAAGCTTTTACATTAACACAGAGTGGCATGGAGCATGTTAGGTCTGGGACTTGCTGTGGTGACTGGAGGGTCAGTGTGGGGGTAACTTACACCATCCACGCACAGTGTGCTTGCCACACGTCATCACATATTCACTCTTCTGGTTCTTCCCTGGGATCACCTCAAACTTGATGCTGGTGTCACCCATTCCATGGTTTCTACAGGGCACAAGAGAGTTGAATTTCAAGGTTACCAGATTAATCAGAACTAGGAATTTTGATTATGCTTACARCTCATGTCTTGAGTCTTACCTCTTAAGGCACTCGTGTAGAATCTGATATGGCGAGAGTAAGCCTGCTTTATTGGTCAGTTCGTACACCCTAGAATCTTCAATACTGATATGATTAAAATACTGCAGGAAACAAGAACACATGAATGGACATTAGTATTCAGCCAAATGATCAACTAGCTAGTAAAGTACAATGTTATAAAAGAGACATGTTATCAGACCAAACACAAAAAGAAGATATTGATTTAATTAAGGGCCTTTCCAATGATTGGCAGGCTGATACCTCCAGTTCATCCCCTTCTACAAGCTTCTCCTCAGATGTCTGCTTGACAAAGTCAGGGATGAGGATCTCCAGTGTGGCTCGAGCTACAGGGGAGACATCAGTAAATAACCTGTTTCTGATTCTTTTTTATTTATAGTTCACAGACAGCCTTTGCAGCTGCTTAAGAGGATAGAAATTCAAAGAGTGATATGAGACGAAAGTACTGTACCAGCTTTATTCTTGGCAAGTTTTTTACTGCTTGCAGTTCCCGTGCCATATGTCACTCCGTCTATAATGACGGAGGCGCCAAAGGGTTCACTTGGGTTCTCTGGGGGAGATGGAAAAAGAGGATTKATTTGGTGCAAACGGCATAAAGGCCCTTTCTCAGGTTAGTGCTTTGGTGATGTGTTTTGTTCTAAGAAAAAAACTGTCACTTGGACAAGCTAGTTGAAAATCAACATCATGGACGGGGAGAAGAGACAAAAATAGGGACTTACCACATTCAAAAAAGTTGTAAACAGGTCGGACCTTTAGGACACGTTGCATATATTCATGTAGGATGCAAACTTCAGACTTCCCATTTGGATTAATGACAAACTCTGAGAAAAATAAAGAGGGAAAGAGTTGATGCGATTAGCGCAATACTCCACACTGAAATAGTTGACACCCTATTCCCGAAATAGTGTCCTACTTTTGGGAATAGGGTGCCAATTCAGATGTAGCCTATGGTTCTTCTTCTGCACCCAGTACCTTTCTTGGTGGGGGTATCTGATACAGACAGAGTGATGAGCTTCTGGTTGGCAGGCAGAATGGGTCTCTCAGACTCAGCCTGCTTCCTCTTCATGTCCCTGTTGAACTGCCTGCGCTCTGCCCAGGTACGGAACTTCTTCACGGTCACTTGTTCAAAGTCAAAGCACTTCTCCAGGTAGCTGCGGAACTCCTCAATTTCTGGTRGGGGTTTCAATAAGGGAGAGGTATCGGTTATATTGTTGCTTTAGAAACCAAACTTGACGTGTATAGCTGTTCTTTAGAAATACCAACCAACACACTATTATCCCCTACGTTCACAAGATATTAAACATACTATCCATCAGCCATGGCATTCAAAACTACTACCTGCTGGCAAGACAATTGCTCGTCATGGAGTGTGTTGACCCTTACCTATGGATTCATCTTTACACACCTCCACCGTGGCCCTGACCTGTCCCAGAGCCCCATGGGCCATCTCATAAGAGRGGGGCATCTTGCCGTGTGGGACAGGACACCTTTCTATGGTTCCTTCTGTGACCAGGCCTGTCTCCAACTCCACCTCTCCACCATCCCCCAGGCTCAGACCAAGGGCCACAGTGGTAGGGTCCTCCTGGGCTGTGGAGTCAGGCTCGTCTGGTCTCTCCAGGGAGTCTGCCTCTTCCCCAGGCTTCACAGGAGACACCACAGCGTTGGGCGTCACCTCTCCGTTCTGTTGCCTTTCCTCGTGATCCTTCATCTTCCTATAGTGCAAGCAGGGGATGCTACTGGTGGGAGGGTCGTGTTTCTGTACGCAGTGGCACAAGGGGTTTGGTTAGAAGTAGGTTGTTACCGTTGTTTGAGAATAGAGAAATAATGGACATTCATCCTTATTCCTTTAGTTTGATCATTCCTACCAAAAATGTAAATATTACACCAGTATTCAGTGTATAACAATGGGGTTCCTGACATGTTACTAACCCTCTAAAAGACTCAAATGTACAGCAGTTTCCATCGGTCTTATCACTTCCACGTCTTACCCTGATGCTCCCGGTCCCCAGGAAGTAAGGTCTGGACCAGGTCACTACTCTGGTCTCTCTGTGCAGGTAGACTGGAATGCCAGAGTTATGGAATGTCATGATCCATCCGTCAGGTAGTGGCTCAGTGGGTGGACGCCCACGACCTGGGAAACACACACTCATCACTACACATCAGCGTCAAACACACACACACACACACCTGCGCCACACACAATACGACAACGTCTGCAGACAGACACGACTACACATCYCACACAATCAGTGTCCTCTCACAAACGTGATGTTATGCATTCATATGATATGAATGCATAACATCAATATGTGTCAGGCTCAGATACACCGTTACCAAAGGCAGATCAGCGCCAGGCATCCACCACTCACTCTTCAGGACTGTTTTAATTTTGGTCATCATGGGCTGAACGCCTCCCTCCCCGTCCGACGCGTGGTCACTGTCCCCTGCATACTCAGCAGCCCCCTCTGCCAGGCGCATCTTTTTGGGCACGGGCATGCCCTCCTCCAGCAGAGCATCTACATCATTGTCGAAGTCCTCCTGGAAAAGACTGTGGTTGAGCGAGTGGGGGAGAATCGAGGGGTGGCGGCAGCCCGAACCTGCCATGTTCTCCATTCAGTTAGGGCTACGCCATCTTGTCAGCACTTTCACAAGAGGYAATTTCAAGTCATGTTTGCAACCAATATCTGGCATGCATAACAAACAAAAGCTTTGGAAACAAACAAAGTGGATGAGAGGAGATTCAAATCAGGTTGAACTTTTGAAGACACCAAGCATACCAACTACACTACCGGTCAAAAGTTAAGAGCACATTCTCATTCAAGGGTTTTTATTTGTACTATTTTCTACATTGTAGAATAGTGAAAGACATCAAAACTATTAAATAACAGATGGAATCATGTAGTAACCAAAAAAAAAAGTTGAACAAACAAAATATATTTTAGATTCCTCAAAGTAGCCACCCTTTGCCTTGATGACTGCCAAGAGTGTGCAAAGCTTTCTCTCAACGAGCTTCATGAGGAATGCTTATCCAACAGTCTTGAAGGTGTTCCCGCATATGCTGAGCACTTGTTTGCTGCTTTTCCTTCACTGTGCGGACCAACTCATCCCAAAACATCTCAATTGGGGTTGAGGTCAGATGATTGTGGAGGCCAGGTCATCTGGTAAACTTCCTGGTAAACTAGCCCTTACACAGCCTGGAGGTGTGTTGGGTCATTGTCCTGTTGAAAAACAAATGATAGTCCCACTAAGCGCAAACCAGATGGGATGCTGGTCGTGTTGAATTCTAAATAAATCAGTGTCATCAGCAAAGCACCCCCACACCGTAACACCACCCCCTACATGCTTTACGGTGGGAAACACACATGCGGAGATCATCCGTTCACCRACACCACGTCTCACAAAGGCAGTTGGAGCCAAAAATCTAAAATCTCAACTCATCAGACCAAAAGGACAGATTTCCACCGGTCTAATGCTCATGTTTCTTGGCCCAAGCAAGTTACTTCTTATTGGTGTGCTTTAGTAGTGGTTTCTTTGCAGCAATTCGACCATGAGCGCCTGATTCACAGTCTCCTCTGAACAGTTGATGTTGAATGTCTGTTACTTGAACTCTGAAGCATTTATTTGGGCTGCAAATGTTCCCGATTGACTGACCTTCGTGTCTTAAAGTAATGTTGGACTGTTGTTTATCGTTGCTTTTTTGAGCTGTTCTTGCTCCAATATAGACTTGGTATTTTACCAAATAGAGCTATCTTCTGTATACCACCCCTACCTTGTCACAACACACTTGGTTGCCTCAAACACATTAAGGAAAGAAATTCCACAAATGAACTTTTAACAAGGCACACCTGTTWATTGAAATGCATTCCAGGTGACGACCTCATGAAGCTGGTTGAGAGAATGCAAATAGTAGGCAAAGCTGTCATCAAGGCAATGGGTGGCTATTTGAAGAATCTCAAATATTTTGATTTGTTATATACTTTTCTGGTTACTACATGATTCCATATGTGTTATTTAATAGTTTTGATGTCTTTACTATTATTCTACAATGTAGTAAAAAGCAAAAATAAAMAAAAACCCTTGAATGAGTAAGTGTTCTAAAACTTGACCGGTAGTYTATGTCAACCTCAATCTCAAGTAGAAAAGATAATGAATTTCTGCTGCTTCCATCAAGAATCAAAACTACGATGAACAAGCTGACATTTTATTCCGATATCACCAGAAAAATGACTATACACTATTACCCTTTTCACATTACAGAGCCAAACCATACTGGGGTAACATCGTCACTAGAGCCTGAATGATATTATTGCGGTCCACCGATATCTGTTGATATTGGCTTTTTATCACTATTATCGGACAATAATTCCACCGATAAATAYGATAACAAAAATTATAACTTATGATTATCTGAACACTGGCAGCCATTCTCATGATGCGTCATTCATTTCACAAAGTAAGAAATCAACATTTGAAGCATATTTCTTGGACAATTGCTGGTTTGGATGGCAATTTATAAAAATGCAGTGTGAAAAATAACTATTTTTCATTTCCCCAGTGTAAAAAAAGTATGTTTTAATTACGGCAGATATTTCAGTATCGGTAAGTTCTCCACACAAAAATCATTATCTGTATCGTTGTTACGCATCTTCCATAGTTGCTGGAACTGTGCTGGAAAGGATGATGTGAAAAGAATATCCAAGCCATTATGGTTTCGGGTCAGCCCTACAGTGTGAACAAGGCACAAAAGATCAGTGAGTGGACAATGACAAGGCTCTGCAGAGGCAAAGACAGGGCCCCTTGGTTACGTACCTCATATGAGTAATTCAGGTTCTCCTCGTCAGCATTCTCCGGTTGAACCATTTCCTCAGACCTGAAACCCCCCTGCTCCACATTCTCCGTATCCAGGAAGTCCTGACTGAAGTCCTCCAGCTCGTCCAAGACCGCAAATTCCACTTTGTTCTCCAGGTCTGCCTCTTCCCCTCTCCTCCCTGCACTGCCACAGACCATCCCGTTCCCCAGTCCTGAGCTACCCTCAACAGCCCCTAG
This sequence comes from Salvelinus sp. IW2-2015, assembly GCF_002910315.2. Taxonomy (NCBI): domain Eukaryota; kingdom Metazoa; phylum Chordata; class Actinopteri; order Salmoniformes; family Salmonidae; genus Salvelinus; species Salvelinus sp. IW2-2015. The sequence continues at coordinate 29,871,607 of NC_036855.1, forward strand.
CTCTGTATCGGCATCATGCAACTCACCATTAAGGCCCTCTGAGCTGGTCTCCCCTACACCACCACCCTCCTGACCGATCCCTGTGTACAGCACCTTCCTATCTTTGCACCTGCTGCTATCTACAACGCTGACACTGATCTTAATGTCTTGTAGTAACTTAAGCTCTGGTAGGAACTTYGTGACAGGGGGCGCATGGCGGGCTGTTCTAGGGCACAGTGCGCTGGGTTCAGCCTCATCTGACAGGTTATTACTGAAGGTTATGGAGCCCTTGGCGAGGAGCCCCAGGTCCTGGTCCCCTGCTGGGGTGTGTGTCTGTCCATCACCACCAGAGCTAACGTCCATTTCCTCTGCGTCACTGGACGTTTGCAGGGGAGGTGGTGGAGGCTGCGCTTTACCATTAAGGCCCTCCGAGTTTAAATCATCAGGTGGCTCCAACGGCAAGGGGGGTAATATGTCATCTATCTCCATGTTGACTGTCTTATGAATRACTAAATACAATAAATTCTCTATGGGTCACCCTGGCTGTTTTTGCAACCTGTTCTAATAAGTATTTAGCTCAAATGCATGCAGAAGCACATTGCACAAGATTTCGAACAAAACAACTTCCCTGTGTTGATCATGTACCAGTGTTGAATATGCTAAGCTGACTACATTGTTCTTTTCATTAATGTAGACAGCTTTTTAGAATCACTGTCTCAATTATTGGAAATCACAATGCATTCAGCTTATATTACTCGGGTTCTAGGCACTGCGACTCCTCCACTGTCAAATCCTCCGTCAGAGCTAGAAAAACAGAGACATGTCAGTCAATAATTGATGCCAAGAMAGCAACATTGCGGTGCAAAAACATGTAGCCACGGTAGCTATGCACATTATGCAGCATTTTTATGATGGCTTACTAATGCCAGCACCACAGGCCAAGCAGTGCAAGAAAAAGCCTTACTTGGTTGCAGAATGCTAACGTTAACTGGATTCACCCTACAAAGTCATCTAATGCTAAAACTTTTGCTAATAGTTAGCAATATGGGGCACCGTCGAAACTGAACGATTTCAAAAAACGAGCAATTTGTACTGTCCTTCTACGCACTAGCCTAGCTAACTTTAGCTACCTGGRTAGCTTAGCTCAAACTTGAAGCTAAGCGGTTAAGCTACACAATTAGGTGTCAAAATGACTGGGCTAAATATTAAAAACAGAAACAATGAGCACATTTGATCACTCACCTATATTTCATTTACAAAATGTTCTTCCCTTAYCTAGCAAACATAAATTATTTTATTCTTTTAACGAGGCCAGACAGATCCCTTCCCCGTTRCGCCATCTTGCAGACAGCTGCAGAATTCTTCTGAAACACCACCCCCAATACCGGCATTTTGAAGATTGAGCGGTGAAGAGTCCAATCACCATTTAGTTCTACGTGGGCACACTAATCAACAACCGACAAAGGCAGGCCTTTGCCTCACTGCGGGAATAAATCGACCAATCAAACATTAGAATATATCACAGTTGACCAATGAGAACGGTAGGCACAATTGGGTTGCGAATTGCAGTGGCCACATACTGACGCTGGGTGGCAATCATCTTCACCCAATGTCTTCACCAGTAACATTGTATGCAAAGTAGCGATCAGTGAAACGAGATAAATCATAATACATGAAACATTGTATGCAATTTTATCTGCATAATCTACTAAAATTAGAACCCTGCTGTTTCTAATCTGCATAGAGCCTCTGAACAACACTCAGACATACCCATCGTGTTTACTGAAGATTCAAAAGTTTCTGCAAATTATATAAATCAATATTTAAACATAGGAACTGTGACAACCGTTGCACTGGCCACAGTTTATTCAGCGACAAACCATACACGACATTGCGTTAATAAACTTGCGATTGTCTAATAAAATTGCCTTATCAGATCTATTCCTGAAAGAATACATGACATTTGCAATAGACCCTTTTCCAGTATACGACACTGACGTAACGCATAAATTAGATGCGCGCTACTCTTGACGGCCATCTGCGCAAATTCAACATAGCCTAGATTTATCGTTTTCTTAGTTCTAAACAAAATAACTTTMGGGGTTCTCATACGCTTACAATGATGCTTTGATTCTTGCTTTAACAATCGCTAAAATTATATTTGGTTGTGATCTTTGCAAATAAGTATTTTGGATGCAGCAATTGTTAGCTAGAATGCTAACGCTCATTGACATAGGCTGTAGGGAAAAGCTAGCCAAAGAGCCATTTTACTGGTTGAAGTACAATGCAGTTGATTTGCGATGATGACACCAACATTATATCAAGCAGAACATTCATAAAAGCCTTAAAATCCCATRATAATCCAAAAGTTGTGTGAAATGCACTCATAAGCAACATGCAGCTAGTCGTTTTTTGCTGGAGTTCTATAACAACTCCCGTGTTCTGCAAACACAGAAAATGGTTCTATAAATACKGATTAAAAAGTACCATATTCACAATTTATATCAAGACACCGGTGATGTGGTTAACAGGTTTCTGTACTTCTATGGATACCGGATGTCAGTAACATAAAACCTAGAAAACCACTGAAGGATCCTCATTGGGAGGCGGTACATCATCAACACAATTTGTAACAGTCACTCCATCGTAACTCTCACAAATGTGAATAAGTGGGTAAGAACCAGAGACCGAACACTGCAGATGTGAGTGACAAAAATAATCATTTTAGTTTGTTTTCCTTGCTGTGAAATGTCTCTCCTATGCAGTATGTGGAACAAGGCAGGAAAATAAAGWAAAACACATTGTTTACCACTTAGAAAAACATTTGAAGTGCTTTCCTCTGTTTTATTTAACAAGCAAACCTCGGTCGCAAAGTCAAAATCTGTGAAAATGATAACTATTATTCTACAAGGCAGGCTGTTGCAATATGCCTTCATAATTCTGTCACAGGAAGGTTAAACACCAGACTTGAGTTTAGGAAACCAAACCGGTCATTCTTATTACAGAATTTTAGWAGGATATTGATGGCTGCTGCTGCTTCTAAGAGTGTTAGCATTTTACACTTCAACTGAAGATACAAACAAACTTGGCTAGTAGAAGGCAGACTGAGCKACAAAGCCAGTGTTGAGAAAATAGATGCAATGTTAAATGTAAATAATTTACTTTGCTTATTAAATTACATGTGTTCTTTGGCAATACACTTAAGCACACACCTCAAAATAATATTTTAATCCAATTAACAAAATAAGAATAGCACCCATTATGTATGATTTGAATAATTCACACTGTCCTATGTCTAAATCAAGCTAAAACGTATTTCCCAAAGACAATTACATGAAAAGTGCAACAATCTCTCTGAAAAAAAGTGCCATAATTTGACTGTCTCCCACCTCCACCATTTTAAATGGCAAATCAATCTTCATGTTCATTTCACTATTGTGAAGCCAGAGCTTGCTGTGGAAGAAGGAGGAATAGGGAGGAGGTTGGATGCAGAAAGGCACAGAGTGTGATTCCCATATAGCCCCATTTAGCTGTCTTCAGTTCTGGATTTTGAACTGGAAAGCGCTTGTGCTCCATTGGCTGACGTCACAGTTGAGCATGGTGCGCTCTGTGAAGGTCACGTTCCCTGATGCGTCTATTAGGATAATGGTATTGGTCCTGAAACAAYAAGACAAAACATCAGAAATAATAGAGGGGTGAAACAAGAGTGGCTTGTGCATTTCAAATATGGGTAAATCTATTGTCATATTCATTGTGATTCTGGAGTTCCCCAATCACACGACTGGAGGCCAGAGGGCAGGCTGGTTATAGATGAGATTATATGCACAAGGGGCTGTATGATGTATGGGGCGTATTCATTATGCACCAAACAGAGCAAAATGGACTGAAACAAAAAGGTACTACCTGGATTTGTCCAATAAGAAACTCGTTTTCGTTCACAAAACGTTTCCRGTTTGCTACGGTGTGCACCAATGAATATGACAATAGATTTGTCAAATAAGAAACAATAGTTTTTGTTTTCCCGTGTACCCTATGAATATGACCCTGCTCTCACACCTCCCCAGCACAGCCTTCCCCTCTGAGGACAGGCCCCGCATGACAAATGGGAGAGCTAATTGGTGAGACCATGACCACAGAATTAAATAACAACACTATGTGGGACATTGGCAAGGTTTATCACATAGGCCACTCTATTATATTGTATCTCTGACTCTGGCCAAGCTAATTGGTGTCAGGGACAGGGAGGACTCTGACCTTGTGCCGTAATGCGGGGAGCGAACACACACAGAGGACAGGGCCCGGAGCATGGGGCTGCTGTACCCTTCACCCTGGCTCTCCTGGGCAGGGTCAGGGGTGTTCCTGAAGAATAGAGAAAGAATCCGTTCTCACTCAAACCTTCTCTTTACTMTTAAGAGTTTTGTAACAGAAAGAGTCAGGGATGTACAGTGCATTCGGAAAGTATTCAGATCCCTTGACTTATTCCACATTTTGTTAAGTTACAGRCTTATTCTAAAATGGATTACATATACACATACGTATCTACAGTTGAAGTCGGAAGTTTACATACACCTTAGCCAAATACATTTAAACTCAGTTTTTCACAATTCCTGACATTTAATCCTCGTAAAAATTCAGTGTCTTAGGTCAGTTAGGATCACCACTTTYTTTTAAGAACGTGAAATGTCAGAATAATAGTAGATAGAATGATTTCAGCTTTTATTTCTTTCATCACATTCCCAGTGGGTCAGAAGTTTACATACACTCAAATAGTAATGCTGCTGACATTTTTTGGTACCCCTCCCCAGATCTGTGCCTCGACACAATCCTGTCTCAGAGCTCTACAGACAATTCCTTTGACCACATGACTTGGTTTTTGCTATGACATGCACTGTTAACTGTGGGACKTTATATAGACATGTGTTTGCCTTTCCAAATCATGTCCAATCAATTTAAATTTACCACAGGTGGACTCCAATCAAATTGTAGAAACATCTCAAGGACAATCAATGGAAATATCATAGCAAAGGGTCTGAATACTTATGTAAATAAGGTATGTTTTTCATTTTTTATAAATATGCTAACACTAAAAAKCAGTTTTCCCTTTATTATTATTATGGGGTATTGTGTGTAGATTGATGAGAAWWWWWWWTMTAATAAGGCTGTAACGCAACAAAATGTGGAAAAATGGAAGGGGTCTGAATACTTTCCAAATGTACTGTATCGATAGAAAATACAGTTCTCAACTTCTTACTCAAACCTCCTTTTGGATTGGAACCAACTGTAAAAGTATAACTCTTTTTCACAACTTTAATGTTATCAGGTGAATGGGGGGGGAACTGTACACTGAATAGAAAGTTATTACTGAACTGAAAGTAACAAAAAAAGAACATGATGTACATTGTGAAGCTGGCAAAGCTGTTAGAAAGGTATGCGCTGTCTGGAGAGCAAAAGTTCACTGACTAAAAGCTTTGCAATTAAGTTGAGATAAAAGAGGATTCCAGCAAAAGCAGTGTACTTATTTTTTTCAATTTCACATTCATGTAATGTGTGCAGGACTATACTTTCTCAAAGTCATATTGGGTGTTCACATTTGTACCTCACGTAGCCATGTTGAATGTCCACGTGTGGTACTCGCAAACCCATAATGAGTGAGCATATTTAGACATTTAGATGTCCTTGTTTGTTACTCTCAAATATGTTACGAGCAATAGTGATGTCTATGGTCTTATTTTGTCAAGGCAACTTAGAAACAAGATATGCTTCATAAAATGACATAAAACGTCCAGGTTTTAAACAATTACAGGTTTTAAACAATTAAGTTCATGATTTAGTAGCTTCAATATGCTGACCGCCTCCGCTAAGATTCAAGGTGGGTGATGTGCGGTGTGCAACAWGCACTGTGCTTTACTCTCCGGTCTTGTGACCATTTGAGCTGAACGAACCGTGCCTCAAATATGACAGAATCAAGCCTTAAAATGTTAATTATCCTTCATTATATATGTCAAACATGATGGGCGTTTAGCCTATATTTATGTAATTAAAAGTTATTAAAGTTGGGCTACATTTTCTGGGGCCTCCCTCATGTCAGCACACACATTGACATGTAGGCTTTTTTAATTATGTGGATAAATTCCAATGTCGGCTTCTGATCCAATTCTGATTGGAATAATTGTTTGATATTTTGATTGTGTGATTTCTTTAACTTGTCCATTTAGACAACTCAAATCTATATTCTTCTTGTCTGTCATTTTTAAAAACTTGTCCCAGACAAGAGGACAAGRGTTAATGTCGAGCGATGTGCAGGTATATGTTTTAATATACAGTACCAGTCAAAAGTTAGACACACCTAAGGGTTTCTCTTTATTTTTTACTATTTTCTACATTGTAGAATAATAGTTAAGGCATCAAAACTATGAAATAACACATATGGAATCATGTCGCAACCAAAAAATTGTTAAAAATATGTTTTATATTTTAGATTCTTCAAAGTAGCCACCCTTTACCTTGACATCTTTGCACACTCTTGGCATTCTCTCAACCAGCTTCACCTGGAATGKTTTTCCAACAGTCTTGAAGGAATTCCCACATATGCTGAGCACTTGTTGAAAAACAACTGATAGTCCCACTAAGCGCAAACCAGATGGGATGGCGTATCGCTGCAGAATGCTGTGGTAGCCATGCTGGTTAAGTGTGCCTTTAATTCTAAAATCACAGACAGCGTCACCAGCAAAGCACCGCCACACCACCTCCTCCATGCTTCACGGTGGAAACCACACATGTGGAGATCATCCGTTCAACTACTCTGCATCTCACAAAGACACGGCGGTTGGAACCAAAACTCTCAAATTTTGACAGATTTCCACTGGTCTAATGTCCATTGCTCGTGTTTCTTGGCCCAAGCAAGTCTCTTCTTATTATTGGTGTCCTTTTTAGTAGTGGTTTCTTTGCAGCAATTCAACCACGAAGGCCTGATTCACGCAGTCTCCTCTGAACAGTTGATGTGTCTCTTACTTGAACTCTGTGAAGCTTTTATTTGGGCTGAKATTTCTGAGGCTGGTAACTAATGAACTTATCCTCTGCAGCAGAGGTAACTCTGGGTCTTCCTTTCCTGTGGCGGTCCGGTTTTTGCGACTGAAGAAACTTTCAAAGTTCTTGAAATGTTCTGTATTGACTGACCTTCATGTCTTAAAGTAATGGACTGTCGTTTCTCTTTGCTATTTGAGCTGTTCTTGCCATAATATGGACTTGGTATTTTACCAAATAGGGCTATCTCCTGTATACCACCACCTACCTTGTCACAACACGACTGATTGGCTCAAACGCATTAAGGAAAGACATTACACAAATTAACTTTTAACAAAGCACACCTGTTCATTGAAATGCATTCCAGGAGACTACTTCATGAAGATGGTTGAGAGAATGCCAAGAGTGTGCAAAGCTGTCAAGGCAAAGGGTGGCAACTAAGAACCTAAAAAATTAAACACTTTTTGGGGGTTACTACATGATTCCATATGTGTAATTTCATAGTTGACGTCTTCATTATTATTCTACAATGTAGAAAATAGTAAAAAAATAAATAAAAATATGGAATGAGTAGGTGTTCTAACTGTTGACTGGTACTGTATATTACGCTGTGTCACATTGATTGCATTAAAATGTAAACTACAGAGTGTGGGGTCCGCACTGGCAGGTTGATGTTTATTGGCATGAATCTTGTCCTGGAGGCAGAGCTGAGTGATTTCCACCAGCTGCAAAGTCAAAATTGGCTTTACATCGTTTGTGGGTGTGCCCGCTAGGGACTACCCTGTAGAGCTGCCTCCAGTACATGAGTCATCCCAATAAATGCCAACCTGCATCACACAGTGTACAAGAATGTGTCTTCATGTGAAGTGTTTTGATACAGTGTGCAGCATCATGAGTGTGCAGGTACATTTATTGATGAAGCGTTTCGTGTCACATTGATTTTATTATTGATACCGAGTGCGTGGTGAACTCACAGCTCCTCGTTGTTGAGGACGTTGAGCAGATCATGGACCAGGCTGTCACAAGGAAGTGTCTGGTTCACTACGCTGGTAAACAGTCTCTTCCCATGCTGCAGCTTCCTCCATGGGGTCTCCAACAGGGAGTTACTCAAACCATAGATTCCTGCTGGAGCATACACATACAGCATTGCTAGAGAATAGAGGTTGCTCCAAACGTTCATGTTATCCCCCAAAACATGCACTCACATACAGAGGTATAGTCTCATAGTCAAAACCCATCCTGCATACATAAAGGTTTATAATTCAACAGCATGGCTTGTATGGTGCAACGATATAGAACAATAGTACAAGCAATTCCACATTAAGAAAAACAGACCTGGATTTAGACGGATGGGTTCGGCGCTGCCCCTGTTTCCATAGTAACACACAGTGTCTTCTTTGGCCCTGRGTTGGACACAATGAGAGAGGGAATCAAGTTGTTGACCGATTAAAGTTGTTTAATTGTGAGGGTCATCCTAAATCATCAGCGGTTTCATGCTTGAACAATGCTTTGTACAGTTTGCTATTTCCTGATTAATGGAGCCGCTGCATTTGTAAAGGCAAATTGAAATGCCAAAAATAGATTTAAAGTAAGAAGAAAATTGTACTCTGATGCAAATTTACACTGTTTAGCTCTCCGGTCCCCGGTACTGACTTAAAAGGAGATCCTACTTCCATTTGGCATCTCTCTGACATTATGGTCTTTTCAAATGCAGTACAGGAAACTGAATGAATCACGACCCCCCCCCCCAAAAAAAAAGTGTTTTCAAGTGAATTAGTTGCATTGTCAGTTTCTGACAGCCATCAGTAGCATCATCAGTCAATGTGGAGACAGGTGCAACAAAATCTCCTTGTCCCCTGGTGGAGAACGTCTAGCTAGAATTGATCCAGATACCTATGGCTGTGATCTGTAGAGTCAGTGGCAAGGGTCAAAAGTCTGAAAACCATCAAGACTTTGATGTAGGGGGGTCTCTATCCCTGAGGCGGGCTCCATCTATAGAGCTACACTCAGTGGTGTAAAGTACTTAATTTAAAATACTTTAAACTTTAAAGTTTAAAGTATTACTTAATTATTTTTTGGGGTACCTGTACTTTACTATTTCAAATCAAACTGTGTCACATGCGCCAAATACAACAGGTGTAGACCTTACCGTGAAATGCTTACTTACAAGCCCTTAACCAACAATGCAGTTCAAGAAATAGACTTAATTTATAATAATATACCAAATAAATTAACGTAAAAAATAAAAAGGGGGGGGGTGTCAATGTAAATAGTCTGGGTACCCATTTGATTAATTGTTCAGCAGTCTTATGGCTCGGGGATAGAAGCTGTTAAGGAGACTTTTGGTCCTAGTCTTGGTCACTTCGGTATCGCTTGCCGTGTGGTAGCAGGGAGAACAGTCTATGGCTTGGYTGGCTGGAGTCTGACAATTTTTAGGGCCTTCCTCTGACACCGCCTAGTATATAGGTCCTGGATGGCAGGAAGCTTGGCCCCAGMGATGTAATGGGCCGTATGCACTACCCTCTGTAGTGCCTGGCGGTCGGAGGCCAAGCAGTTGCCATATGAGGCGGTGATGCAACCGGTCAGGATGTTCTCGATGGTGCAGCTGTAGAACCTTTTGAGGATCTGGGGACCCATGCCAAATCTTTTCAGTCTCCTGAGGGAGAAAAGGTGTTGTTGTGCGCTCTTCACGACTGTCTTGGTGTGGTTGGACCATGATAGTTTGTTTGTGATGTGGACACCAAGGAACTTGAAACTCTCGACCCGCTCCACTACAGCCCCATCAATGTTAAATGGGGCCCTGTTCGGCCCGCCTTTTCCTGTAGTCAACGATCAGCTCCTTTGTCTTGATCACATTGAGGGAGAGGTTGTTGTCCTGGCACCACACTGCCAGGTCTCTGACCTCCCTATAGGCCGTCTCATCGTTGTCGGTAACCAGGCCTACCACTGGTTGCGTCAATCAGCAAACTTGATGGTGTTGCAGTCGTGCTTGGCCGTGCAGTCATGAGTGAACTGGGAGTACAGGAGGGACTGAACACGCACCCGAGGGGCACAAGTGTTGAGGATCAGCGTGGCAAATGTATTATTGCCTACCCTTACCACCTGGGGGCGGCCCATCAGGAAGTCAGGATCCAGTTGCCCAGGGGAGGTGATCCAGTTGTAGAGGGAGGGGTTTAGTCCAGGGTCCTTAGCTTAGTGATGAGCTTCGTGGGCACTATGGTGTTGAACGCTGAGCTGTAGTCAATGAACAGCATTCTCACATAGGTGTTACTTTTGTCCAGGCAGGAAAGGGCGATTGAATCATCTGTGGATCTGTTGGGGCGGTATGCAAAATGGAGTGGGTCTAGGGTATCCGGGATGATGCTGTGAGCCATGACCAGCCTTTCAAAGCACTTCATGGCTACCGAATTGAGTGCTACGGGTGGTAACATTTAGGTAGGCTACCTTCACTTCCTTGGGGCCCGGGACTATGGTGGTCTGCTTGAAACACATGCAGGTTTTACAGACCCGGTCAGGGAGAGGTTGAAAATGTCAGTGAAGACACTTGCCAGTTGGTCCACGCATGCTTTGGTAATCTGTCTGGCCCCTCYGCTTTGTGTATGTGGACCTGCTTAAAAGGTCTTGCTCACATCGGCTATGGAGAGCGTGATCACACAGTCGTCCGGAACAYCTGGTGCTCTCATGCGTGCTTCAGTGTTGCTTTCCACGAAGCGATCATAAAAGGCATTTAGCTTGTCTGGTAGGCTTGCGTCACTGGGCAGCTCGCGGCTGGGTCTCCCTTTGTAGTCCGTAATAGTTTTCAAGCTCTGCCACATCCGACGAGCGTCAGAGCCGGTGTAGTAAGATTCAATCTTAATCCTGTAATGACGCTTTGCTTGTTTGATGGTTCGTCTGTGGGCAAAGCGGGATTTCTTATAAGCGTCCGGATTAGTATCCCGCTACTTGAAACCGGCAGCTCTAGCCTTTAGCTCGATGCYGATGTTGCCTGTAATCCATGGCTTCTGGTTGGGATATGTATGTCGTCGATGCACCTATTGAAGAAGATGATGACTGAGGTGGTATACTCCTCAATGCCATTGAAGGAATCACGAAAATATTCCAGTTTGTGCGAGCAAAACAGTCCTTTAGCGTAGCATCCGCATCATCTGACCACTTCCGTATTGAGCGAGTCACTGGTACTTCCTGCTTTAGTTTTTTCTTGTAAAGCAGGAATCAGGAGGATAGAATTATGGTCAGATTTGCCAAATGGAGGGCGATGGAGAACTTTGTATGCATCTCTGTATGTGGAGAAAAGGTGGTCTASAGTTCTTTTCCCTCTGGTTACACATGTGACATGCTGGAAGAAATGAGGTAAAACGGATTTAAGTTTGCCTGCATTAAAGTCCCCGGCCACTAGGAGCGCCGCGGTCTTAGTGCCAGCATCGGTTTGTGGTGGTAAACAGACGACTACGAATAATACAGATAAGAACTCTCTTGGTAGACGGTATGTTCTACAGCTTATCCTAAGGTACTCTACCCAAAGCGAGCAATACCTCAAGACTTCTTTAACATTAGACATRGCGCACCAGCTGTTATTGACAAATAGACACTCCCCCGCCACTCGTCTTACCAGAAGTAGGTTCTCTGTCCTGCCGATGCATGGAAAATCCCGCCATCTCTATATTATCCGTGCCCATCCAAGAAGGCTCAAGGTCATTGGCCACAGATAAAATGTCAAATCACACTATATGTACAGTAGCTTTGATTGGACTGATCATGTCAACATCATACTTTCAGAATCTTAGCTATCAGTCATCATGAATCAAGTCGACAATCTACTGGCAAATCCTTGTCATATGAAGATAAATAATGAAGAGACATTATAGATAAAACGTGTCSATGCCCATCGGCCATAAACATTCAACAATAAGTGGTTTGGAAGGAAGTGTGCACAGCACAACAAGGAGAGTCCAAAAATGTCTTGTATGCTGCTGCATYAATGTAATATGCCAGGGAGATATGTATGCTGTAGCTAAGAAAGTAATACTAAGTGTATGTTTTGTAGTAAACTGTTAATAGCCCATCTGCCTCACRCTAATAATTTGGTCCAATTACCCCTCTTAATTTCGCCAACTGTTCTGACTTGGTGGTGCACGTGCACATGTAGCCTATTTTAGAGAAATGTAATCATCAAAAATTGTAAGAGCTTTCATTGTKTGCTTATATGGCCCTGTTATTTATCCTATGGTTCTGACTTGGTGTAKAGGYAGAATACTGTAAGAACGGCCCATGTTCTGAATTCTGTTGCTGTACATTTCAAAAGTGCTTTACAAATAGTTATATTGYCAACGTCCGTCATTGTCTTAATCMAAATGACGATTGCCTCTTATACGCTCGTCTTTCCCTTATGCCATAGTGTGTACATSTCAATTGTCAGAAGAAACCACATTTGTTTAAACAAGTCAGCCATATCAGCTATGTATCTTAAAAAGGCAGTAAATGTTGCTGAATGAACTGTTTAGCTGCCAGACAAGACTCTGATGATAGCCAGGTGTAGCAGTTTAAGGTGTTGGGACTGCTGTTGGGACTCTGCTATTAGGGCCTACATAAAGCTGTCCCAACAGTTTGTGGGCACCGTTTGTCACCGTTATAGTGCAATTAATGTATTGTGGCTTTGCTGGCATGCATCTTTTTTTTTGCCACACCAAGATTTACATGCTAAAATCGCCCCACTGACTACATCCCTAAAGAAAATAAATGTACTTTTAACATTTTCCCTAACACCCAAAAGTACTCGTTACATTTTGAATGCTTAGCAGGCCAGGAAAATAGTCCAATTCACAAACTTATCAAGAGAACATCCCATGTCATCCCTATTGCCTCTGATCTGGCAGACTCACTAAACACAAAATTGCTTTGTTTGTAAATTATGTCTGACTGTTGAAGTGTGCCCCTGGCTATCCGTAAACTTTAAACAAGAAAATCGTGCCATCTGGGCTGCTGAATTATAAGGAATTTTAAGTGATTTATACTAATGGTATATTTAAAACCAAATACTTTTGTACTTTTACTCAAATAGTATTTTACTGGGTGACGGTCACTTTTGTCATTTTCTTTTAAGGCATCCTTACTTTTACTCAAGTATGACGACAATTGGGTACTTTACACCACTGGCTACACTATAGATACTAAAGTATGTGGACAGCCCTTKAAATTAGTGGATTCGGCTATTTCAGCCACACTCMTTGCTGACAGGTYTATAAAAGTCGAGAACACAGCCATGCCATAGACAAACATTGGCAGTAGAATGGCCTTACTGAAGAGCTCAGCGACTTTCAATGTGGCACTCTCATAGGATGCCACCTTTCCAACAAGTCAGTTCYTCAAATTTCTGCCCGACAAGAGCTGCCCCGGTCATCTAAGTGCTGTTATTGTGAAGTGGAAACGTCCAGGAGCAACAACGGCTCAGACGCGAAGTGGTAAGCCACATAAGCTCACAGAACAGGACCGCAGAGTGCTTAAGCACGTAAAAATCGTCTGTCCTCAGTTGCAACACTCACTACTGAGTTCGAAACTGCCACTGGAAGCAACTTCAGCACAAGAAGGGTTGGTCGGGAGCTTCATGAAATGGGTTTCTATGGATGAYCAGCCGCACACAAGCCTAAGATCACCATGCGCAATGCCTAGCGTCGGCTGGAGTGGTATAAAGCTCGCTGCCATTGGACTCTGGAGCTGTGGAAACGCGTTCTCTGGAGTGATGAATCACGTTTCACCATCTGGCCGTCGAATGGACAAATCTGGGTTTGCTGGATGCCACGAGAACGCTACCTTCCCCCAATGCACCGTGCCAACTGTAAATAATAAATAATGGTCTGGGGCTGTTTTTTATGGTTCGTGGTAGGACCCTTACTTCCAGTGACAGGAAATGTTAATGCTACAGCATACATTGACAATCTAGACAATTCTGTGCTTCGAACTTCGTGGCAACAGTTTGGGGAAGGCCCTTTCCTGTTTCAGCATGACAATGCCCCTGTGCACAAAATGAGGTCCATACAGAAATAGTTTGTCGAGATTGGTGTGGAAGAACTTGACTGGCCTGTACAGAGCCCTGACCTCAACCCCCATCGAACACCTTTGGGATGAATTMGAATGCTGACTGTGAGCCAGACCTAATCGCCCAGCATCAGTGCCCGGTCACACTAATGCTCGTGGCTGAATGGAAGCAAGTCCCCGCAGCAATGTTCCAACATCTAGTGGAAAGCCTTACCAGAAGAGTGGATGCTGTTATAGCAGTTATAACCAACTCCATATTAATGCCCATGATTTTGGAATGAGATGATCGACGAGCTGTTGGTCATGTAGTGTATAAGAGGAGAGAAGATTACTTTCCTGTSGTGAGATTGAGACTCGTTTGATAATAACATCTGCAAATAGCCGKGGACAGAGGGACTGACAGAATCAATTTTGTCTGACATAWGGGGTTCCGCTGTCCGCTAAATGTTTATCTCTTACAATTAATTACAAGCTAATTTGCCTGTCTGCTGTCCGAGATAGTACATTTGTTTATGCCACAGTAAGCAATTAAGCTGGGAAAAGAATAGGCCAAGGTTCTCTCTCTGTTGGTGTTACTGTTTCTCATACGGTGTAAATGTCCTTGGGCAGAGGAATTTAAGTAGGCCAGTGTGTTAGTAAAAACACTGTGGGAAAATGACAATATGAATGCAATTTTGTTAACATTACACCATCTTCAAACCAAAGAATATCAAAACCCCATGGATTGATGGCATACCAGTAGAGGTATATCAAGCCTTTTTTTTTTTATATATACCCGAAGCGCCATTGCTACCTTGTTTTAACTACTCCTATAGAATGGTAGTCCGTCAGGTATTAAAACAAGACCCAGATGGCAAATATAAAGATCCAGTCTAAAAAAACTGAAGGCCTCTTACACTTCAATGTTGCGATGCAAAATGCATAGCACTCAGAATTAAAAAGGTTTTACCAGCTATTGTCCATCCTGATCAGACAGGTATTTTCATGAACGATACATTGGAGATAATATACGACAACAACTAATAGAAATAATAGTACATCATGAAACATCTAAGAAGCCAAGTCTGGTATTTATATCAAAAAAAGGAAAAAAAGTTTCCATGTATGCATGCGGATGACTCAAGTTTTATATTAAGTCCGCAAGCTAGACCCCTGCAATGTTTAATTGAAGATCTAGATATCATAATTAGGTTTTAGTCCAGAAATGTTTAGTGTACAATATTACGTATTGATCTTAAAAAATATATATATATATCCATTACCCTCCAGTCTACCTATAAAATGGGCTGACGGTGAAGTAGACATACTTGGTATTCATATCACAAAATATATAAATGAGCTCTCCACAATGAATTTCAATAGAAAACTTGTAAAAATAGACAAGATCCTGCAACTATTTATGGGAAAATTACACCGATTAACTCTTTGACATCTCAGTTTACTCACTTACTTATGGCTGTGCCTACTCCTGATGATTTGTTTTTCAAATAATACGAGCCAAAAATATTTAGCTTTATCTGGGACGATAAACCACAAAAAAATAAAGCGTGCCTATCTATATAATGAATTGGGTGGGTTGAGATTATTAAATATAAAAGCACTAAACCTCTCTAAAAGCTTCACTTTTTAAAAAGTTTTATTTGAACCTTGAATGGCTCT
Source organism: Salvelinus sp. IW2-2015 (assembly GCF_002910315.2). NCBI lineage: Eukaryota > Metazoa > Chordata > Actinopteri > Salmoniformes > Salmonidae > Salvelinus > Salvelinus sp. IW2-2015. The sequence continues at coordinate 29,887,300 of NC_036855.1, forward strand.
CAAGTAGATARTAAGAAAAGCTCATCCATTGTTTAKAAATTGCCTTTTTTGCCTTTTGTGCAGATTGCCATGTCTCATTTTCGATTAATTGAAAATGATGCTGTTTGAAAAAAATAGAAACTTTGAAAAAAGCATTGCAGAGCTGGCTACAATTTCAATTTCATCCCCCTGAAAAGATATAACAAATATTATGGCTGAACACAATCGTGCTGGTTGAAAAAATACCTGTATTTATGGGTATTTTGTTTGTAAATCATATTATAAATTGGAATGGTAGTTATGTATTTCATGGAGTTCTCAGAATTGTACGGGAAGGTCCGCTCAATCCAAGAGTACAAACAATTGATTACAGCATTATCCCAAAAATGGAGATGGCGGCAGCGGGAGGAGGCAGGGAACTGGTCTGTCTGCCCAATATAAAGTTGGCGGCTGAAATAAAAATAGCATAAATAGGAAAGTATACCAGTTTCATTTGAGGACCAGGAGGATATTGACAGCTGTGCCATACAGATTGCAAAATAGTTGMAAAGAYATWTTTGATGTACCGATTCCATGGTACAGGGTGTATGAGTTGATACAGTTGAAGTTGGATGTTTACATACACTTAGATTGGAGTCATTAAAACACGTTTTTCAACCACTCCACAAATTTCTTGTTAACCAATTATAGTTTTGGCAAGTCAGGTAGGACATCTACTTTGTGCATGACACAAGTCATTTTTCCAAAATGTTTAGCAGACAGATTATTTCACTGTACACAATTCTATGGGTCAGAAGTTTACATACACTAAGTTGACTGTGCCTTTAAACAGCTTGGAAATATGTGAAAATTATGTCATGGCTTTAGAAGCTTCTGATAGGCTAATTGACATAATTTGAGTCAATTGGAGGTGTACCAGTGGATGTATTTCAAGGCCTACCTTCAAACTCCAGTGCCTTCTTTGTGTGACATCATGGGAAAATTAGAAGAAATCAGTCAAGATCTCAGAAAAAGATTGTAGACCTCCACAAGTCTGGTTTCATCATTGGAGAAATTTCCAAATGCCTGAAAGGTACCACGTTCATCTGTACAAACAATAGTACGCAAGTATAAACACCATGGGACCACGCAGCCATCAACCGCTCAGGAAGGAGATGTGTTGTGTCTCCTAGAGATGAACGTACTTTGGTGCGAAAAGTGCAAATCAATCCCAGGACAACAGCAAAGGACCTTGTGAAGATGCTGAAGGAAACAGGTACAAAAGTATCTATATTCACAGTAAAACAAGTCCTATATCGACATAACCAGAAAGGCTGCTCAGCAACGAAGAAGCCACTGCTCCAAAAACCACCATAAAAAGCCAGACTATGGTTTGCAACTGCACATGGGGACAAAGATCGTACTTTTTGGAGAAATGTCTCTGGTCTGATGAACAAAAATAGAACTGTTTGGCCATAATGACCATCGTTATGTTTGGAGGAAAAAGGGGGAGGCTTGCAAGCCAAAGAACACCATCCCAACCGTGAAGCACGGGTGGCAGCACCATGTTGTGGGTGCTTTGCTGCAGGAGGGACTGGTGCCTTCACACAAATAGATGATCAATGAGAAAGGAAAATTATGTGGATATATGAAGCAACATCTCAAGACATCAGTTAGGAAGTTAAAGCTTGGTCGCAAATGGGTCTTTCAAATGGACAATGACCCCAAGCATACTTCCAACGTTGTGGCAGAATGGCTTAAGGACAAACAAAGTCAAGATATAGGACTGTCCATTCAAAGCCTGACCTCAATAATATAGATCATTTTGTGGGCACCTGAACAAAGCGTGTGCGAGCAAGAGGCCTACAAACCTGACTCAGTTACACCAGCTCTGTCAGGAGGAATGGCCAAATTCACCCAACTTATTGTGGGAAGCTTGTGGAAGGCTACCCGAAAATTTGACCCAAGTTAAACAATTTAAAGGCAATGCTACCAAATACTAATTGAGTGTATGTAAACTTCTGACCCACTGGGAATGTGATGAAAGAAATAAAAGCTGAAAAAATCATTCTCTCTACTATTATTCTGACATTTCACATTCTTAAAATAAAGTGGTGATCTAACTGACCTAAGGGAATTTTAACTAGGATTAAATGTCAAGGAAATTGCGAAAACCTGAGTTTAAATGTATTTGGCTAAGGTGTATGTAAACTTCCGACTTCAACTGTATATAAAACGACACAAGATTCAAGACTTCGTGCTTTTCAGCWAAAATTATTATATAGAATTCTTGCCACCAACAAAATGTTGAATATTTGGGGCATACAATCATTGAAGCTCTGCAGATTTTGTGAGGATACAGAATCAATAGACCATTTATTTTGGTATTGCCCTCAYGTAGCCCGTTTCTGGTCTCAGGTTCAGGAATGGCTAAAAATACATAACATTGATCTAAAATTGACCCTAGAAATTGTACATCTGGAGAGACCGGGTCAGTCAATTACTAATATACTAATACCCTTAGTAAAAGTATTTATCTTCAACTCACAATCTGTGGATTCAATTAGATAGAAATTGTATGTTAAACATCACAGCATAGTTGAAAGATATATAATARGTAGAAATCCGAAGAGGGTGGCCAGCAGAGATAYGTGAGAGGGGCTGGGATGTGGAATTGGAGACAAGTGGGAGTGGAGTTGCTGGGCGGGGGATAGAATGACGGTCAAAGATAAAAGTATAAAAAATAAGTTTGAATGACACCGAGGGGCAATGTTTTTACAGCTAATGCCGGTTTGCCTGAGGTTGATGCCATGCAGGTGTTTGTACACATGCATATGCACACACACTCTCATTCAAATGCACACATGTGAACATACATGGACACAGGTAAATAGTGTCATACATGCACTCAAACATACTCAGTTGGCCTTGCTGTTATGATTTTTGTTGTCCTTGTTGTTTTCTGTTTTCCTTTGTCTCTCTTTTGTTAATTTGTTGGTTGGTTGTGCATGGGGGGGAGGGGTCTTGGGGGGGGGAATGGAATTCTTAAAAAAAAAAAGTCAATGTTCTTGGGGTGGGTTCTCGGATGGTTGAGGGGAGCTCTTGGGGAACTGTGGAGGGGTATCTTGGAGGGCTGGCGGTTGAGAGCTTGGGCCGGAGGCTGATGGATCGCTGGTTAGGGTCCCTGTTTTTGACCTTGTGGGTGATCTGTCAACGTGCCCTTGAGCAGGGCGTTGACCCTGGTTGTTTCTGTGTGTCGCTCTGGATGGGAGTCTGTTAGATGACTAATGTGATGTAGTTGTTGAGCGGCTTCACTGCAAGTATATTGCATGCTTTAAACATTCAATAAAACATAAAAAAATAATAATATCAATGTCTCGATGATTAAAGCCAAACAATATATAAAACTTTCTGCAACGTAACTACAGTAATGACATAAACCACCATCTTTTTGCTTTTGTTCATGTCAATGCCTTGTAGCTTCCTTCCATGGGTACAATATTTTCAACTTCGCTGCCTGAAGTTGACTCTGGTTTGATATCCCTCTCCTAAATAGTATATAAAACTGCAACCCTGCAGAAAGGTGGCCAGATTATGCTATGGGCTCATTGGGCTGGGAAGAGATGGAGCTATGTAGATTACTCTCAGTCCCAACTCAGACAAACACACTGTGTGAAATACTGTTTCGATAGATTGAGGCCTAAGCTCAATAGTCTCACCTTGAAGCACAATGGCTACTTTTGCATTCTGTGGCGGGCATCAAATTTACTCCGGAGGCAACAGGTGGATATCTCAGACTCCGAGGTATTTCTGATACCCACACGCTCTGACGAGAATATCAAAACCTCATCAGTTCTGCTGCAGGGAGATTTGGGCTGAGATGAGGAACCACAGGAGTTGGCTGCTAGCAATGGACAGCGTTAACTACCAACAGGAAAAGAAAGTTCTGTGAAGCTTCAGAAACAGCACTTTTGAAGATCTAGCTGCCAGAATGATAATCACTATATGCAGCAGGATAGTAGATGTTTATAAATGAAATGCAGTACATTATTCTGAAMCTTTTAAGCAGTGCCTTATTTTGCTCCTTGCTGCTGTGCTGYGCGGCCTCAGGTTTGTTGAAATTGGGCTGATGAACATTGAGAACCATCAGTGGGATTGGGAGGTATCGTTGCGAATACGTTTTGGACACTACAGTGAAAATTGTTAACTTTGTTAAAGCAAGGCCCCTGAACTCTCATGTATTTTCTGRACTATGCAATGATATAGGCAGCGACCATGTAACGCTTTTACAACATACATGAGTGCGCTGGTTATCAAGGGGCAAGGTATTGACAAGTTCATTTTAATTGAGAGATGAGCTTAAAGTTCTCTTTACTGACCATCATTTTCACTTGTCTGACCGCTTGCATGATGACGAGTTTCTCACACGACTGGCCTATCTGGGTGATGTTTTTTCTCGCATGAATGATCTGAATCTAGGATTACAGGGACTCTCCGCAACTATAGTCAATGTGCGGGACAAAATTGAGGCTATGATTAAGAAGTTGGAGCTCTTCTCTGTCTGCATTAACAAGGACAACCCACAGGTCTTTCCATCATTGTATGATTTTTTGTGTGCAAATGAACTCAAGCTTACGGACAATGTCAAATGTGATATAGCGAAGCACCCGAGTACAACTGGATTCGTTATCCCTTTCATGCCATGCCTCCAGTCCACTTACCGATATCTGAACAAGAGAGCCTCATCAAAATTGCAACAAGCGGTTCTGTGAAAATTGAATTTAAATCAGAAGCCACTGCCAGATTTCTGGAATGGGCTGCGCTCAGAGTATCCTTCCTTGGAAAATCACACTGTTAAGACACTGATGCCCTTTGCAACCATGTACCTATGTGAGAGTGGATTCTTGGCKCTCTCTTGCATGAAAACTAAATACAGGCAATGACTGTGGAAAATTATAAGACAGACTCTCTCCAATACAACATTGCAGAGTTAWGTGCATCCTTTCAAGAACACCCTTCTCATTAACCTGTGGTGAGTTATTCACAATTTTTGACGAACAAATAAGGTTTTATATGTAAGATGGTTAAATAAAGAGCAAAATTATTATTATTTGTGCCCTGGTCCTATAAGAGTTCTTTGTCACTTCCTACGAGCCAGGTTGTGACAAAAACTCACTCATTCTTATGTTTAATAAATGTATCGTATAGTGGGTGTGTGTGGCAGGCTTACAATGATGGCAAAAAACAACATTTGAGAGTGCGCTGACCCTGGTGCTAGAGGGGGTACGCAGCTGGAGGTTGAATGTTTGAAGGGGTACGGGACAATAAAARGTTTGGGAACCACTGAGCTAGACAGAGAGATCAGCCCAGGGACTAAAGGCCTACTGCTACAACTGCCTGTTGTGATTGTTGTAGTAGCTGGGTTAAGCATACTGGTTTTGGGGGGAGACAAAAGAGAATATGCATTACTGTTACTCATCAAAATGAAATAAACCATTCACCACAGAAACCAGTTGCTGCTACCCTTTTCAAAAAGGAAAAACAAAAGCCTGCCAAAAGCTACACCACAGTTGCAGACCACACGAACAACCCACTTTCTAAAAAGTGGGTGAGAATGTATACTTTAAACATATAAGTTCTGCTGGGTATTAGGAAGGCTCYGTGAGGCTGGATGTTTTGAGATGACAGTTGACAGATTAAACAGATAATCTTCTTCCACCACACAGACTTGAATGAATAAATATGTACACAAGATTGGATCAAAGTCGAAAGAAGCACAGGAAAAGTAAGATGGCTCGGTGTATGACAATACCGAGTGCTGCTTGGCTGCCATTGATAAAATAATTTGAGGGCATTTGCGATTAAAATTGAGAGATGATTGATTTGAACACCTTCCTAATATTGAGTTACACCTCCTTTTGCCCTCAGAACAGCCTCAATTTGTCGTTGCATGGAATGCTGGCCAAAGTTGACTTCAATAATTCCCACAGTTGTGTCCAGTTGGCTGATGTCCTTTGGGTGGCGAACCATTCTTGATACACACTGGAAACTGTMGAYKSTGAAATACCCAGCAGCATTGCAGCTCTTGACATACTCAAACTGGTGTGCCTGGCATCAACTACCATACCCCACTCAAAAGTRACTTAAATATTTTGTCTTGCCCATTCACCCTCTGAATGGCACAAATACACAATCCATGTCTCAATTGTCAAAAATGTCTCAAGGCTTCAAAAACCTAAATTAACCCGTATCTTCCACTTCATCAACACTGATTGAAGTGGATTTAACAAGTGACATCAATAAGGGATCATAGCTTCACCTGGTCAGTCGATGTCATGGAAATAGCAGGTGTTCCTATTGTTTTGTACACTCAGTGTACATCATTAGCTCCGACCAAGGCAAGGCTCAGTCAGAGGGGAAACGTATGCATGCAAATTCGTCAACTGGATTGAAAGTATTCAAACCCATCGAAAGAGCTATGGATTATTAATAAAAGCAATACTGGTTTAACAAGCAACGTAATTAAGGGAAGGCATAATATAAATCATGCCAAACTTGAAGTCGAGACATTTAGAGTTCTATTCAGTTGGATGAGTAACATACAAATTATACACTTTTTCTATTACTGCATCCCCAATGACGTACACWGTGGGAATGGCACAATTACCYTATAACRGACGGTTATGGGTGAAGATAGTCATGAAAATTAACAGTTTTTTTGCGACGACAAACATCTGACTGAAAACGGGATGGCCGAGGCATTTCCGTGGTTGAGTCCTTTGCGATACCATGGAGTCTTACAACGTGATGATACTTACAACACCTTGCTTGCTGAAACAAGCAAGGTGTTGTCGCAAACAATGAATAGAATGGGCTTGGAACCCCTAACCCTGGCAATTTGACTGGTAAACTCATGGGTACACTCACAATGGCTGCCTGGTATTGTGGACTAATTGGAAAAATAAAAGTAGTACTTTCCAATGCGTGAGCTAAAAGAGGCGTGCCGTGAGACTTGTGTGTTCTAAAGACCAATACGTGAGAGTTTGCAGCTCTGCTTTCAGTCGTAACATTACTCCCTCCAGTCACAACCCATTTTGATGGGTACATTTCCTGGTTTGCTCACAATGGCCACCAGTTCACCCATTATGCCYTCATTGACTCGACTGGGAACGCCAGTTCTACTTGCAGTCAGGAGCGGAGAAAAGGTGAAAATGTTCAAAAACATTCATTAAAAAAAAATTGCTATTCGAACGGTTATTACAGAGACTGTYGTCATTTGGCTGGCCAATTACAGTCATCCAAAAGTTGTGACCYTCACAGCCCTAATATACAGTAACGGACAAAATAAAGTAAACAACAACATAAAGTGTCTTAATAGGGCGTGTGATATAAAAATTACATATTTACCTAATTTGTTTGATATTAATACTTAAACCCCCTGTGCTCCTTTGAGACCCCTCTTTCAAAGTCACAGATCTCTTCTTCTTGCCATGGTGGCCGAAATAAATGGGCAACTGGGCATTTTTATATATGGTCAGAATTTCCTCACCGATTTGTTTTACCACAACGTCACTATTTGTATCCCTCATTTGCTCAAGTGTTTGCTTTATTTTGGCAGTTGCCTYTACATTATACAACAGGAAGGAATACAGAGGATGTTTAAAATGGCCTCCACACATCTTGTCCCACATCACCATCCTATCATAAATCATCATGTTGGTTAAGGATGGGATGACAAATCCACTAATTGTAATATAGGGCCCTCCTCTGTATCCACGAGACAAGACTTAATTATCGATTCGGAAACAGAGCAGCCGCAGACAGRATTTCCTCTGGGTTGTCTCTAACCAACACGCATCACTGTTGTTTCACTGTGCAGAGYGGGAAAACTAATAGCTCTATAATGAGCCTGTTTATATATATTAAAAAAAAGGTCTACAACCAAATACATTACAGTCACAGCAGCTGCCATCCAATGTCTGTTTTTATTATGCCGTTGCGTACCGCAGGGTCCTATCTGTCAGCATCCATACATCTTGTAGTGAGTCGACAGGACGCCCCATGGGTCCAGGCAGACAGAGAGGGATGGAGTGATTTCAGAGCCAGATGATTGGCCAGGCCAGAGCATACATCAAAGAAACACATATTACTTGTTGCTCTCTCTCGGCTGACATCTCACGGTGTGTGTGTGTGTGTGTGTGTGTACACACATTTCTGGTGGCAGTGAGGTCTCCTTTCGTTAAGTCTCTTGCCGCAGGGGTGGCAGCAGCAGGAACATATAACACGTACATAACTCCTGGTCTTAATGAGGCCATTTGCATTCCTGAAAGGCTCTGCTGTTAACACACAACAGAACACAACCCGCGGAGATCTCTACCTGCTATAATACACACAATGTAGAGAGAGGGGAGAGAAACGTGTAGATGTGGAGAAAGAACAATACCTGGAAACAACGGAAGAGGAGGAGGATTAAAACGAGAGATCTGCTCACGCACTGTGCCGTTCCTGCTCTAGGTCACGTCAGCAGGATATTGATCAGGACCCCTCGATCCACAGGGAAAACCCTGCTTCCCCTGGCAGGAAGTGGGAAAAGTTGTTCATGAACCCCCTGACTTCCAAAATGAGACCTGAAACCCTGTTGCCATGCCGATGGCATGTCTATCGAGCCCCCTTCATGACAGCAGTCTTATTTTCAGAGGGACACACTTTAATTTTTTCTCTCCAGTCCACATCGCAAGGCCATCAAATTAAATCACACTGTCTGCTGCAGAGTGTGAGAGGAAACAGAAAGAGAGGGGAAAAAGTCCCCGACATTAAATATTGTCTGGGTTACCTTTGTCAAAGAATTCTTAGAGCTTTTGACTTGCCCTCACAAGCCTGACTGGTAAAGGAAGAAAATGTACAGGTGTTCTCAGAATTCTTATGACGGTTTCTTCAATTCAAGGTTTCTTTTGTGTTTGGAGAGAGGCAGGGACAGAGAGAAAGAGAGAGAACAGGTGGCTGTAGCTCATGCCTCTGATGGACCCTGGAGATAAGGCACTATCATCCCTGATTCATCATCAGCCAGCCCAACAAGAGACGGGAACAGAGAGAACACATGGTAACAGACACTTATGCCCAATGTCAAATCGACCRCTAGCCCTAGGGTCTGAAAAGGAATATGCGATATAGAAATAGCTAAACCTTAAAGGCTTGGTAMAAAATCCTCTGAGAACTACATGTGCCTTGGACTAGGGGTTGATTTGCAGCTGGGTGGGCATGTCTTGAATGTCCCCACTGGAAGCCKCAGGTATGGGGAGTGGGGGAATCTATCAAATAGAGCACCTCTAACTTCGTGCAGTACTAATGCAATTAGTAAAATCAGTCACACGAAATGCTACCAACTAAGCCACAATTCATTCATAATACTGTGAATATATATTTTCACAGACATGTTGTTGCATTTTTTTCTGGTTTGTGTGAAATCGTTAAGAATAATATAAAACCAGTCTGCACACCACCAAGGTGAATTGGTTTAGTCTTGACTCTTGGTTGACAGTGTTATGGGATGGGTAATGTATTGACYCTCGAGTGCCAAATCAACACATTTGTTTCCATTTGTCTTTTATACTTTATTTTGATATTTATAAGTCTCATTTTTGTATATATTTTTTATATGTTATGATTATTTCTTTGTGTTGTTCCAAATGTCTGAATAAAACTTAGTTAGCGCAGAATGGAYGTTCGCCCAGGGAGCCATACAAGCAAGAACCGCCACTGGTGGGAGGGACCATTGAATTCTATGGGAGGCGTGGCTCTGTGCTTGTGGTGTGCTAGAATGCAGGGGAGGGCTAAGGGGAAAGTATTGTGGGAGATGATTGGTTGAGTTGTGGGAGATAATTGGTTGAGAGCATCTCCTGGCTCTCTGTATTGGCTAACAATGGCGAAGTTTGACGTATTAGTCCACCTAGAATGTTTGCGTATTTGAACCAGAGCTAGCTACTAGGTACGCCCTGGACCAGAGCTACAAAGTGTGGACCAGAGCTAGCMATATCCTGGACTAGACCTAGTTAGTGTAGTTGTCTTCAAGTATATACATTGTATTTGGAAAGTACTCAGCCCCCTTGACATTTTATTACATTACAGTCTTATTCTAAAATTGATWAAATTATTTTTTCCCCCTCATCAATACACACACACACCACAATAACCCATAATGACAAAGCCAAAACAGGTTTAGATTATTTTCCCAAATGTATTAAAAATCAAAACATAATTACCTTATTTACATAAGTATTCAGACCCTTTGCTATGAGACTCGAAATTGAGCTCGGTGCATCCTGTTTCCATTGATCATCCTTGATATGTTTCTACAATTTGATTTGAGTCCAGCTATGGTAAATTCAATTGATTGGACATGATTTAGAAAGGCACACATCTGTCTATATTAGTACCACAGTTGACAGTGCATGTCAGAGCAAAAACCAAGCCATGAGGTCGAAGGAATTATCCGTAGAGCTGRAAGGCCGGATTGTGTCGAGGCACAGATTATGGAGAAGGGTARCAACAAATTTCTGCAGCATTGAAGGTCCCCAAGAACACAGTGGCCTCCATCATTCTTAAATGGAAGAAGTTTGGAACCGCCAAGACTCTTCCTAGAGCTGGTCGCCCGGCCAAACTGAGCAATTGCGGGAGAAGGTTCTTGGTCAGGGAGGTGAACCCGAACCCGATGGTCACTCTGACAGAGCTCTACAGTTCCTCTGTGGAGATGGGGGAACCTTCCAGAAGGACAACCATCTCTGCAGCACTCCACCAATCAGGTCTTTATGGTAGASTGGCCAGACGGAAGCCACTCCTCAGTAAAAGGCACATGACAGCCCGCTTGTAACWAAAGGACTCTGACCATGAGAAACAAGATTCTCTGGTCTGATGAAACCAAGATTGAGGAAACCTGGCACCATCCCTACGGTGAAGCATGGTGGTGGCAGCATCATGCTGTGGGGTTGTTTTTCAGCGGCAGGGACTGGGAGACTAGTCAGGGTTGAGGGAAAGTTGAACGGAGCAAAGTACAGGGAGATCCTTGATGAAAACCTGCTCCAGAGCGCTCAGGACCTCAGACCGGGACCAAGGTTCACCTTCCAACAGGACAACGACCCGAAGCACACAGCCAAGACAATGCAGGAGTGGCTTCGGGACAAGTCTGAGGGACCTAGCCAGAGCCCGGACTTGAACCCGATCAAACATCTCTGGAGAGACCTGAAAATAGCTGTGCAGTGACGTTCCCCATCCAACCTGACAGACAGGATCTGCAGAGAAGAATGGGAGAAACTCCCCAAACACAGGTGTGCCAAGCTTGTAGTGTCATACCCAAGAAGACACGAGGCTTTAAATCACTGCCAAAGGTGCTTCCACAAAGTACTGCGTAAAAGGGCCTGAAGGACTTATGTAAATTTGATTTCAGTTTATTTAAAATTTGCAAAAATGTCCAAAACCTGTTTTTTACTCGATCATTATCGCGTATTGTGTGTAGATGAGGAAGAAAACGATTTAAACCATTTTAGTGTAAGGCTGTAATGTAACAAAACTTGAAAAAAGTCAAGGGTTCTCAATACTTTCCGAATGCACTGTAACTACAAGTGAGATGCCAGTTTGTTGGAAGGATAATAGTTCACCTTCTCTATACAGATGACCAAATGTTTTAATTCCTTTGTTTCACCAAGAAATTGTAATACCATCTGAGGGCTTTGTATAAGATGGGTATAATAATTATAGAAAGATGTTTGTTATATATAGATATACATACGCCSTTCTGTTTACAGACTTCCATATTTAGTGTTTTTAATTAAAGTCGTTTGTGAGACCCATCAAAGCTTTAGGTGGGCTAATATAAGGTATAGATGCCCATGAAACAGGGGAAAGACACTTCACTTCCTCTGTCTGTCTCCAAGAGGGTGAACTTGTTGTTGTATCTTGCCATACCCACCCACACAGCCTTGAACCGAAACACAACTGGAAGTCAGATAGAGTAAGCACTCCTGAGTATAGAAAAGTTTTGAGTTTCACTCTGGGAGGTCTCCCTTTCGACTGAAATGAAGACACCTTCCTATTAAGTTGTTTGAAGAAAAAAARAAAACATTGGTAATAGGAAAGGCCAAGGTTATAAAAAAGGTAGAATAATTACACAATTAACCAACACAATAAGAGCAATTGGTAAATCCAGCCATCTATCTAACTCTTCCCCAACCTTTTTGAGAAGTGGAATATAGTTCAGTTGATAGGTCTTATTCATTTCAGAAGGAATTTGCAATTTGCAGTCATTTTCTGGCGTCTCCAAGAAAACGGCTGGTCTAAAAATCAGGTCCTGCATAGCCGTTCGGTTAAGGCATGATTATACTATTTGATAGGTTTATTTTATATCCTGAAAAGGTGCCATATACATTTCCATTAGTCAGGATCTGAGCTACCGTACATTTGTACAGTAATCTAAATCAGACCGACATACTTAGGTCCAATATTCATCCTCCGTAAAACTTTAAACAAMTAGTTCCATTCTATGCGGTCAAAAGCTTTTTCCGCATCTTATTAAGCCACCACTACAGATTCCTGGTCATTCTCTACATAWTGCATTATGTTAAATCATATTCTGATATTAAATCAGGAGAAGAGCGGTTTCTTACTAAGCCGCTTTGGTCCATATCAACCAAGTCGGGAAGAACTTTATCTAGTCTAAGAGCTATGAGTTCAGCAACAATTTTATATGCAGTGTTCAATAAAGATATTGGTCAGTGCTTGTTCAAGTGTATCTTATCTGTCTCTATGGCATGAATAAATATATTGCAAAGAGGATGAATTCGTTTGGATAAAAATGTTCTATAGAGTTCAACAGGAAATCCGTCTAACCCTGGTGATTTTCTCCCAGCAGTGTTGAAAATGGATTCCCTAATTTCTTCAGATGTAATCTCTCTCCAAAACCCTTTCGATCCTCATCAGTTAAAGCTTGTCAATTGAGTTTGTTCAAAAACTCATGCATTGTGGCAGGGATATCCCTTTCAGAATTGGACAGCGTTTCATTAAACTCTCTAAAGAGTAGATGAATTGCCTCAGGACCCTGAACAACTGTTGTTGGACATCTTAATAGAGCTAATAACTCTACTAGCTTCCTCTCGCCTTATCTGCCAAGCAAGCAACTTTACTTATTTATCACCATGTTCATAGTAGGTTTGTTTTGTTCTCCTAAATGTGTTTTCTGCTTCATAGGTCGTCAGGTTGTTATATTCCAATCGCTTTGAGTCAAATTTTTGTAGAGTTGAGTCGTCAAATGTTATACMATGTTTATTTTCCAGATCTCACATTTTTTCTCCAACAAATCTACTTGAGCCTTATACAGTGCATTCGGAAAGTATTCAGACCCCTTGACTTTTTCCACATTTTGTTACATTACAGCCTTATTCTGACATTGATTGTTGTCCCCCCCCCCCTCACACACACACAATACTCCATAATGACAAAGCAAAAACAGGTAATTAGACATTTTTGCAAATGTATTAAAAATAACCTGAAATACACATTTACAAAAGTATTCAGACCCTTTACTCAGTACTTTGTTGAAGCATCTTTGGCAGCGATTACAGCCTTGAGTCTTCTTGGGTATGACGCTACAAGCTTGGCACACCTATATTTGGGGAGTTTGTCCCATTTTTCTCTGCAGATCCTCTTAAGCTCTGTCAGGTTGGATGGGGGAGCGTCTCCGCACAGCTATTTTCAGTTCTCTCCAGAGATGTTCGATAAGGTTCAAGTTTGGGCTCTGGCTGGGCCACTCAAAGACATTCAGAGACTTACCCGAAAAGACTCCTGCGTTGTCTTGGCTGTGTGCTTAGGGTCGTTGTCCCGTTGGAAGGTGAACCTTAGGCTGAGGTCCTGGGCGCTTTCGAGCATGTCTTCTTCAAGGATCTCTGTACTTTGCGCCGTTCAACTTTCCCTCGATCCTGACTAGTCTRCCTGCCGCTGAAAGAAAATCCCCACAGCATGATGCTGCCACCACCATGATTCACCATAGGGATGGTGCCAGGTTTCCTCAAGACATGACGCTTGGCATTCAGGCCAAAGAGTTCATTCTTGGTTTCATCAGACCAGAGAATCTTGTTTCTCAACATCAGAGTCCTTTAGGTGCCTTTTGGCAAACTACAAACTCCCAACCACAAACACAACCTCCTCCCGAACTGAAAGTTAAAAACCCCATACCCATTAGACGCTAGTCTTTAAAATAGATGTACCTGCTGTGCATAGCATCACCCGAATTAGGTTCAATCTAAATTATACGTATAGTGCATGGATCCCCGTAACATGAAAATTATGTCAGTTGAGACAAAATAAAATGGGAATCAAAGCAACAAACATCGGCAATAAAAAAGACAGGACTATTTAGGCCCATTTGAGCATGTCTCTGAATAATATATTTTTTTTTTAAAAAGAGGATGCGTTCATGGTCACCCTCAGCCACGCCTACCAGTACACTAAAATGTCAACCAATCGGCATTCCCCAAGGTGCCCCGAAACCTGTGTCGCGCAGCTGCAAAAGTGATGACCAAAAACACACCCAAGCACCCCAGGAAAAAAGACATCAAGCTATGATGAATAAATTAAAACTTTTACCAGACGATGACCATCATCCCTCAAATATGAAATAGGAATAGGGGCAATTTAGTTTTTTTTAAATCAACATCATCCTGATTACAGCACCTCCATTCTTGAGCTCTGCCTTTGCTCAGGCAGCAGAGAAGGGGGTAGATCCAGGATTTTGGGAATCCATTCCTGTAGAAAAGAGATGGCATTTCTTCCCTCCACAGCCTCCGGGAAACCTTGCAATCTAAAATTTGAGCACCTTTGGACATTTGTGAGAATCTAATTTCTCCTCAAGTTTCGAAATGCCGTCTTCCAACTTCTTGTGCTTTTGATCCACGTACTCGCGGACGTCCAGAATTGCAGCGTGGTCTTTTTCTAACTTTGTCAGTCGTCTCTTTGTGACTTTCTGGTCTTCATGGAGTTGATTAAACAGCAAATACATTTTGATTATGCGTTCAGAAAGTGTCTCTACAATTTTTTGTTATACCCTTGTCAATCTCCATTCTGAATCATCATGTCGTTTCATCCGAGCTAGCATCCTCCGAGGCCGAAGGGGTGGGGGGCACATTTCCACACCTCGTCTGCTAAAGCTTGGGCATCTTTTGTTTTGGCGATAAAAGAGACGTATTAAATTTGCAGTTGCAAATCCATTCAAGCCTATGGAGCTTTTATGCACATTTAAAACGGTTATAGTTCAACAAGTATACATGGTATCAAAAAGCTGTATACAAGCAACCTATTCCAGACTGGCCTGCGAGTTTCGACGTTTGCATAGCGTTTCTCGCTTAAACGGTTGAAGACTAGTTCACTGCATAGTTTTACCATTCAAATCTACGGCCAATGAAATGCATTGGGATTTATGCAAATATTGTTGTAGTGTGAAAAGTATCAGTAGTATCAAAGTTTTTTTTCAAGCACACTGACTAGTGGTAGTCTTCACATTTAAACGTTGTTTTGGAGTCGGTAGCTTTAACGGTTTTGGCGCTAAAGGTTGTTAGGATTTATGTTTATGCACTATAGCCTGCTAGCATATTGTTTGAAGATGAATTTTGTTTTGTTACACACACACACAAACAATACAGATGTGTGTAAGGACTGACCAACACAGGCCATAAAAGCTGTGGTCAATCTGGAGAGGGGAGGGGTGCATATCTCCAGGCCAACCAGGGAGGTTAGGACACTGGACAATACCATATAAGGAACTGTTTGAGTGTAGCGGCACAAGACGGATCTAATCTACGCAACGACCAGATGCGGACATCTGAAAGAAGGGGACCAGTCTGAGTAACGGCGATAGGCTGGGCAAAGTTTAAACCGCGCAGACGCGTTGGAACTATGTCATCACGGTATAAGAACAGCTGTTTACGTACTTCCTGCCAGTTCTCTGTTCAACCCTGCGCGGTGATACAGCGAACCCGTATATACGAAAATTGCATTTGCCATTCATTGCTTGCAGTAATTAAACATAATTAAAGAAAGTTAGCAGACCTTGCTTTTTATTTATCCTGATACCGGATTCGAATAACGCAACGCTCACAAGGTTCCAGCGGAATAATAACTGTAAACAGTTTATAAAGTTGTGCTTTTTTCCAGCAAGCACACTTAACAAAATAAAAACAATGCAGAAGGTGTGTTGAGTAGTAAGGCCAAACCTCACCAAAAATATTAATCAACCCATCCCATGGTCTTTTGTTTTGCTCAGAGCTCCATCAAACCCAGAACACCTCTCCTGATCAGTCTGCCCAAACTCTTGACTCACTTGAACTCAGCGGTGAGGAGGTTGAAGCCATTGTAGAGATGTCCCTCAGATGACACCCTCTTCAGGTAGGAGTAGCTGTCCTGGCTCTGATCTGTCAGGAAATTTGACACCAGGAACCCTACAACACATAGAACCAACATTATTCTTACATTCACACTAAATGGACACTTTCAGAGAGGTTACAGACCAGTTAGGCAGGCCCCRTGGACATAGCAAGAGTAGATTTATCAGTTGGCTGGCTATTTGGTTTTGTAACCACAAAACACATTTAGTTATACTATCCAATATGATCGACACAACACCGCTTATTGGTCCAGGTCTCTTTTGAAAACAAGACTAACCTGGTTAAATAAAAGGTTAAATAAAAATAAATTGAGCAAATTGTGACGCAGTTACGTGGAGGATTTTTGAGGTAAAATATGTAACATAGGTCTTGGACTGAGTGACATTCGAGATAGTGTCCATGTTACGTAGCACTGCGAGWTAGCGGTTAGGAGGACAGGCTACTACCCGAGATGGGGGACCTGCACTACAGTAATGAAGTGTGTCAGGAAAAAGCCTGAAATGTGGCCTTGAAGAAAATAAAACAATTTGAAAACTGCTATTACACAAGGAGGTGTTTCCCTTGTGGGGCTGAGCATCGGCAGTAGACAGCTCTGATACAGAACGACTGTGGAGAGCCACTGTAGCGTGCAAACAGAGGAGGCGAGGGAGGCTGGCTGACACTACTATTCACTTACTGTGGCGCTATTGCTAGTGAATGAATCCTTCAAAAAGCGGTTCATTTCCATCCATTCGACCATTCCAGCTCCATTAAATATTAACACTACAGTGCAATCAGAAAGTATTCAGACCCCTTGACGTTTTTCCACATGTTACGTTAGTCTTATTCTAAAATTGATTGAATTGCTTTTCTTTCAATCTACACACAATACCCCATAATGACAAAGCAAAAACAGGTTTAGATATTTTCACAATTTTATTACAAAAAAAAAACTGAAATATCACATTTACATAAGTATTCAGACCCTTTACTCAGTACTTTGTTGAAGCACCTTTGGCAGCGATTACAGCCTCAAGTCTTCTTGGGTATGACGCTACAAGCTTAGCACACCTGTATTTGGGGAGTTTCTCCCATTCTTCTCTGCAGATCCTCTTGAGCTCTGTCAGGTTGGATGGGGAGCATCACCGCACAGCTATTTTCAGGTCTCTCCAGAGATATGTTTGATTGGGTTCAAGCCCAAGGTCTGACTGGACCACTCAAGGACATTCAGAAACGGGTTGTCCTTCTGGAAGGTTCTCCCATTCCACAGAGGAACTCTGGAGCTCTGTCAGAGTGACCATCGGGTTCTTAGTCACCTCCCTGACCAAGGCCCTTCTCCCCTGATTGCTCAGTTTGCCCGGGCGGCCAGCTCTAGGAAGAGTCTTGGTGGTTCCAAACTTCTTCCATTTAAGAATGATGGAGGCCACTGTGTTCTTGGGGACCTTCAATACTGCAGACATTTTTTGGTACTCTTCCCCAGATCTGGGCCTCGACACAATCTACAGACAATTCGTTTGAGCACATGGCTTGGTTTTTGCTCTGACATGCACTGTCAACTGCGGGACCTATATAGACAGGTGTGTGKCTTTCCAAATAATGTCCAATCAATTGAATTTACCACAGGTGTACTCCAATRAAGTTGTAGAAACATCAAGGATGATCAATGGAAACCGGATGCACCTGAGCTCAATTTCAAGTCTCATAGCAAAGGGTCTGAATACTTACATAAATAAGGTATTTCTGCTATTTATTTAATACATTTMCAAAAATTTCGAAACCTGTTTTCGCTTTGTCGTTATGGGGTATTGTGTGTAGATTAGTGAGGAAAATAATKAATTGTATT
Source organism: Salvelinus sp. IW2-2015 (assembly GCF_002910315.2). Lineage (NCBI taxonomy): Eukaryota > Metazoa > Chordata > Actinopteri > Salmoniformes > Salmonidae > Salvelinus > Salvelinus sp. IW2-2015. Next base: position 29,905,504 of record NC_036855.1, read on the forward strand.
AATTTTAGYACAATGCTGTAAGGTTATACAATGGGGAAGAAGGGAAGTGGTCTGAACACTTTCTGAATGCACTGAATATTAATACACTGCCTCCTAAAAATGTACATATCGGGCTGCTCAGTGGGTATATTCTCATCCAAGTTGGTCCTCACCTCTTCCTTGTGCGTCTGGATTGGGCCTTCCCTCCAGGTAATTGGTCAGTGCAGCCAGCTTGCCCCTCTTGTTGATCCCCAGCCATGACCCTCCTTCCTTCCCCTCCTCCAGGTCCAGCCCTGACAACACACAACAATCACATCACACTCCATGTCCATCACAAAACACCTACATGAATTTTCTTCCCATTGTAACACCTCTGTCTGAAAATAGAACAACAGGTGTAGGCTTAACTGACCAGTGAGATTGAATGCTATACTGAACAAAAATAAAGCGCAACATGCAATAATTTCAACGATTTTACTTTTTTACTTTACGGTTCATATAAGGAAAACAGTCAATTGAAATAAATAAATTAGGCCCTAATCTATGGGTTTCATATGACTGGGCAGGGGCGCAGCCATGGGTGGGCATAGGCCCACCCACTGGTAAAATGATTTTTTTCTCAAAAGAGCTTTTATTACAGACAGAAATACTCCTCAGTTCCATCAGCTGTCCGGGTGACTGGTCTCACACGATCCCACAGGTAAAGAATACGGATTTGGAGGTCCTGGGCTGGTGTAGTTACAAGTGGTCTGCAGTTTTGAGGCCGGTTGGACATACTGCCAAATTCTCTAAAAAGATGTTGGAGGATACTTATGGTAGAGAAACGAACATTACATTATCTGGCAACAGCTCTGGTGGACATTCCTGCAGTCAGCATGCCATGTGCACGCTCCCACAAAACTTGAGACATCAGTGGTTGTGTGACAACATTTCACATTGGCCTTGTATTGTCCCCAGCACAAGGTTCACCTGTGTAATAATCGTGCGGTTTAATCAGCTTCTTGATATGCCACACCTGTCAGATGGATAGATTATCTTGGCAAAGGGGAAATGCTCACTAACAGGGATGTAAACAAATGTGTGATTTTTTTTTATAGAGAAATAAGCTTTTTGTGCAAATGGAACATTTCTGGTATCTTTTATTTCAGCTCATGAAATATGGGACCTACACTTTAGATGTTGCCTTTATATTTTTGTTTAGTGTATATATATATTCACTGTGAATCAACAATGGCAATCGTGTATTGCTGAAAATAATGCTGCCAGTCAACACTCAAAACAAGAGTTTGCTTATAATAAATCTATTCATTCTAGAAGAAGCACAAAGAACAAATGTTTCACCCTCCTCCAAGCCATCGCTGACTGCCTAGTTTTACTTTTACTCCTTTGTGAGTTACAGGAAAAAAATCCTGACAAGAAGTGCATAAAAACCAAAACATTAAAGGAAGAGGCGATTCTGTACTTTATGCAGTTAAGGCTGCGCAGTGGGTTTCTGAGAAATAMACAGGCCTCTCTGCCTTGCATTCATCATCATGGGAGCCTCATTACCATGTAGAGCACGGAACTCTGAAAACGCTGAATAGATTAATTCTACTCATACATTCTGTTTGTCTGGACGCGGAGTGAAGCAATGCCCTTACACGACTCATAGGTAATACGACAAGCAGTTGAGCGTTAAGAGATATATAGATCATTTTATTACAACCAGTGTGACTTGCTAGTCACTTACCATTTTGCACTTGGAAGAAATGAARCCACTGAAGAATGAATAACAAGATGTTAATACTTATACTGTACAAAAACTTGAATAAACTTCTAGAGGCAAAGGGCCATGCGATACAGMCGGTTCATCTTGACCTAAACTGTCACTTAAACACTGAGATAGGCTGTGTGTGTTTCTATGAGAGTGGGGGTAACTAAGGGAAGCATGTGCAGAGGCAAGATGGTAAGCCTACACTTCCACCTCATTAATACAGGCGCACTGAGACAGCCAGGGAACAGAGGAGAGGTACTCTGCTGCAGGGAAACCCAGCCAAGGCCTGAAGCCAATAGGGACAGGTAGAGATGGAGCTGCTGGAATCCCAGAGCTTATTCTCCCAGGGTGATGGTACAGCAGACAAACATGATGACAGTCAGTGCTACTATGGGTGTGCTGTCCTTGAAAAAGGCTTCAWAAGTCCTCAGCTCTGCTCTCCCTGTGAGGCAAAGATGAATAAATTGGCAATAAAACATCAACACATTGTTTAGCTGTAAGATCAGGCTGAGATTGACTTGTGTGGACTCACTCAAACGAACATCAACATAATCCATCACCTTCAACCAGAGGCCAACCAGCGTCCCTCCACCCACACACCAGATAAGAGCCTCYCTGGCCACACTCATTCATTTCTGCCACACCACATAGAATCAGCCATCAGTTGAATGYCTGCTACTCAAGCCTGTGTAATGATTTATTTTTATTTTTATAAATAGTTGACTCAGAAATACTATAAAGAGGCTGTAGAACAAAACAACTTCCTAGTCTGCTGTGAGGGAGAGGAAATGAAAGGAATCACTCAGAAACAGAGGAGAAGCAATGCTCTATGACAGGACGCTTATTGTAATCACACTTCTTAGCCTTACACKCGGTTCACTTTTTAAACAGCCTGAACACTCAGAGATGCATTTTTTTTTCTCAGTCAATGCTCTATGCTCTTAATAATGAAAAAATGGAATGACTGGGACACTCAGTGCATCAAATTCCTCTCAAAAAGTATTACCGTCACATCGGCAGTCATGACCGCAGTCAAATTCCACGTGACCATTGAGTCACGGTAATCTCTTTCGCCCTCAGGACATGTATTGGTAGTACCCTAACCACCATCAGGTTGTTAATGGCCTGATACTCGGGGCTCTACTGTCCCTCTAACCACTCTGACATCGATACAAATACAATTGAAAATCACATCATCAAAACAGTATCATGCTTTTAAAACTCAGTTAGGCTACACCTTTTGACCTCACTGTGATGACCAATTTAAAGAAAGAAGTTCAATAATGGGTTGAACCTGGATGTTGTTTCAAAGCCAAACAATGAAATGGACAGCGCTTTCTAAGGTGATGATTAATTCAAAGAATTTCAAATGTTGCACGTGAAACATCCATAAGCATATTAGAGCTCATGCATTGGCCTATATATGAGCCTAAGCCCTCCGACCCCCAAAAAACAGAATGCATTGTGCCGTTATTCAATACATAGCCCACTGCATATTATGCATGGCAGAAAAACAAAAAAGATAAGARTGTCTTTGGTACATAATTGGTCTAYCCAATACTCCAAAATTAAACAAATTATATGAATCACCGTTAAGTGATGACTGTATTATTATGCATACTGGATGGACTGGTTACCTTATGCTACGCTCCAAACTATCTATCCGTGAGTCTGGGAGAGAACGTTTAGACCTAGGTGATCAAATCACATTTTATTTGTCTCTTGACATGGAAACCAATATCTGGCTCATGAATGCATTCTAGCCGAGTTGAAATGAAATGGGTTGCGGTGAAATAAAAGGCTCTCAGAGAAAGACAGAGGGGAAACAGAAGGGACTCCTCTCCAAAATGATCTCTGTCGCCCCACAGTGTGGTTCTGCCACTTCAACGTCAAGTGCAGATACTTACCGCTGAGGATTTCGCTGTTGCTCGCCCAAAAGTCTGCAGCTTTGGTTGGCCTGTTGTAGAACTCATCTCTGTTTGCAGCCAAAATTAGCCTGAGGGAAAAAGAGAAAGAGAGAGGACTAGAGTTATGAGGGAGACCATGGTAGACCACTTAAGGTAATGTACTTTAGCGCCATAACCTAGTGGTGGTATCCATCTTGACATATTATTATGTTTTGGGTCGCATCTCCTTATATCGAAGAGACTGAGCCCTGGCTGTGTCTTCAGCGGCCCAAATCGCACCCTATATATAGCTCACTACTTTATACCAGGGCCCATAGCACTCTGGTCAAAAGTAGTGCATTATAAACGGAATAAGATCCCAAATAACCTGTGCTCATTTGCCAGGCTGCATTCTGCACCAATGAGTGAATCAAGGCGTCAGCATGCTTCAGTTAGGCTGGCGCCTAGCCGAACTTGGCTAGCCAAACGAGTGTTCTCGCATACTCCCTTAAAAAGACTGTCACTTGAAAATAATTAAAATAATAAAAAAATTAKGTGTGCCCGAACAGCTGAAAAAACCCTCACCGAAGTCCAAAACGAACCCCCCCCAAAAATGACAAAGTGTCATAATATATGCAGGAACTCTATATATACTGAACTGTTTCGGCTGGGAAGCATGCGGACGCCTGAGGTGTGACAGAGAAAATAAAGAGCTGTGCAGTGCCTTGCTGCAGACCTGACTGAGCTAAGCTCCTGACTGAGGTTGCATGTTCCCTAATTATCTGTGTGTGCACTATTCCTCCCCTCAGGGTACGGCAAGGTTTGGCACCGCACCCCGGTCCCCATCAGCTGCAGCAGCAGGAGAAAGCTGATGTGCTGTCACTATCCAACACCATGTGTGTGTCCCAAATGGCACCCTATTCCCTATYTAGRGCACCACTTTTGACCAGAGSCCATGGGTACTGGTCAAAAGTAGTGCACTATATAGGAAACAGGGTTAATTTGGTACGCACACCATACCTCTGCCTCTCCATGTAACTTGATTACCTTAACGCAATAACATTACAACCCCTGCCGACTTTCTCCACCCAGCTTGGATTGCTGCTCAGTGTGCATAGACAGATCACAAGAGATGGGCTTTTTCAGACCCCGCCCCACTGCAAACATCACATCAAATCCATAATACAACAGCTGGCAAAAAAACAAAAAAACACATTTTCTCATCCTTCAGAGTTCCAAAAGGGCCATGTCAGAGAGAGGCTGAGGCTTCTAAAGGCCAGGGGAGGTGCACGTTTCAGATTGATCCAGTGCAGCGGATGGAGACAGAATAAATGTGCAGCTTTCTCCTGACAGCCCTCTAAAGCCAAATCAGCTCCAATGGCAGCTCTCTTAAATCAGACTAACATTTCGACAACGTTAAATATTACGACAAGCCTGGCCACAGAATTCAATGCTCAATCAGACCAACGTTTGGACAATGACGTTAATGTTAAGGCCAAGTCTTCGGCTAAAGTAATTCCTCCTCACATTCAGCCAGGATTGTAGACTATCCATGTACATTTCTCACACAAAAGGGGAGCAAGAATGACATGATCCCCCACCCCTCCTCTCCCCCATATCAGCTCTCTTACACACTCAGCTCAGTTGACCATCTCTCCYTTCCACAGACTGGATAGACATTAGCTCATTATGAGAATGAATTGGTCTTGAATTGTTTGCCGACGCCAGTGACTCGAGCAGTTAGAACTGGTSTTTTAATCCCCACTGCTATGCTGCTCGCCCCACAGTGTCTCCAACAGAGAGAACAAGATATTGAAGATGGGGAAGGGAAGGACAACCTTTGATGAGGATCCATAGGATCAAAAGAAAATAGTCTTAAAAAAGAAGACCTGTCAGACAGCACACATTGGAGGAAGGAGCTCAGTGAACAGGAACTGTTCCATGGGCTATACTAGCCTATATGAAAAAGATTGGTATGAGGCTCACAAGTTAAACATGAGCATTTAACTGAAAGTGAAACCTAGGCCTTACACAGTGCCAGCACCACCCCCACCTACTGCAATTTTCAGTAGTTATCCCATAACAAATGGGCCTTAATGTGCCACTCATCACACTGACACACTATCACTGCTGTAGCTAATGCTGCATTTGACATTAATCTCTGGCGACTTTTCACTAGCACTGCACAACTGTCACTTATTTAGCAAGGCAACAGTGCATGACTTAGTGACTTCACATTAATGTTCAGCTACTGTCCAATGAATCATCAGCTAGCCCAGCGCGAACGCACATGCGCACACACACACACACACACCACCACACAGCCGCACACACGATTGTGGGGTTGTTCCTCCCAGTTTGGCTGCCCTATACGAATAGGCAACTGCAGCGTAGATCTGTGGCGTTGGGAGAGAGGTGGGCTCGCAGTGGGACCTGTGGGCCCTAAGTGATGAGGTTTGTAGTAGTAGCCTATATTGAATGTCACAGGGAACACCATTAAGTTCCCTGTGAAACTTAGTCTCTCTTGACTTCTTTTGTTCTGGCTCTACGAGACAATGTAGGGTCAATGTATTTATACAACATGTGTTGGCCTATAATATAACCTAGTTGTAACCAGGGCTCTAAATTAAAATTGCATTGGTAGCAATGGTGTTTAACTTTGTCTTTTTTTTCTTTTCTTCTCTCGATTAGAGCCCTCAGAAAGTATTCATACCTAGGGCTGTTGTGGTGACTGTATTACCGTCACATTGCAGTCAAATTCCACGTGACCATTGAGTCACGGTAATCTCTTACGCCCCTCAGGACATGTATTGGTAGTACCCTAACCACCATCAGGTTGTTAATGGCCTGGTACTCGGGGCTCTACTGTCCCTCTAACCACTCTGACATCGATACAAATACAATTGAAAATCACATCATCAAAACAGTATCATGCTTTTAAAACTCACCGTTAGGCTACACTTTTTGACCTCACTGTGATGACCAATTTAAAGAAAGAAGTTCAACAATGGGTTGAGACTGGATGTTGTTTCAAAGCCAAACAATGAAATGGACAGCGCTTTCTAAGGTGATGATTAATTCAAAGAATTTCAAATGTTGCACGTGAAACACCGATAAGCATATTAGAGCTCATGCATAGGCCTATATATGAGCCTAAGCCCTCCGACCCCCAAAAAACAGAATCATTTTTGGGGGATTGTGTCGTTATACAATACATAGCCCACTGCATATTATGCATTGCAGAAAAACAAAAAAGATAAGATTGTCTTTGGTACATAATTGGTCTAGCCAATACTCCAAAATTAACAAATTCTAGTAATCACATGTGCCGAATACAACAGGTGTAGACCTTACCGTGAAATGCTTACTTATAAGCCCTTAACCAACAATGCAGTTAAGAAAAATAAGATTTAAAGAAAAAATATTTAAAAAATAAACTGAAGTAAAAAAAGAGCAACAATAAAATAACGATGCTATGTACAGGGGGTACCGGTACAATGTACGGGGGTACAGATTAGTCGAGGTAATATGTACATATAGGTAGGAGTAAAGTGACTATGCATAGATAATAAACACCAAGTAACAGCAGCATAAAACAAAAGTACAAGTACAATGCAAATAGTCCGGGTAGCCATTTCTTTAGCTGTTCAGCAGTTGTATGGCTTGGGGGTATAAGCTGTTAAGAAACCTTATGGTTCTAGACTTTGCGCTCCAGTACCCCAATATAGTTGGTTCATATTTCAACCTGCTTGTCCTGATCGCGTCAGATGTGGGTGGACAAAAGTCAACATGTGCACACGGACATACGTGCGCGCCCGGTCTAGTCAGCATGTAAAGTGTTGAAAGTTTCCAAGAGCGAAGTGGTCTCCATCATTGGGAAAAATATGGAACTACCCAGACTTTGCCTAGAGCTGGCTGTCAGAACAAACTCATCAACCAGGCAAGGACTTTGGTCAGGGAGGTGACCAAGAACCCAATGACCAATCTGACAGAACTACAGAGTTCCTCTCTACAGCARTACACCAATCTGGGCTTTTGGGAGAGTGGCCAGACAGAAGCCAATCCTGAGAAAAATGCACAACAGCGTGCTTGGAATTTGCACAAAGGCATGTGAAAGACAGAACATAAGGCAAAAGATTATTTGGCCTGAATGCAAAGCGCTATGTCTAAAGAAAACCAAGCACAGCTCATCACCCATCTAACACCATCCCTACCGTGAAGRATGGTGGTGGCAACATCATGCTATGGGGATGCTTTCAGCGGCAGGGACTGGAAAATGTTTTCACTTTTTCAGAATGTGGTATTGTGTGTAGATGGGTGAGAAAACAGCAACAATTTAATCCATTTAGAATTTAGGCTTTAACACAAAATAAAATAAGGGGAATGAATACTTCCTGAAGGCACTGTAGCCTATATGAATTCTCACTACTTCTGAAGCACATGTCCCCTAGAAATTAATATTAGAACCCTGTAAATACATTTGTTAATTATAAAAAGCAAAAATGTTGATACAAATAAGTCATTGAAATTTWAAAAAAGTAATTTGTGGAATATTAATTAGGTTTCGACATTATGTTAAAGCACTATTTTCCTACTAACATGCATTACATTGAAAAATGTACACCGTCTCTTCAAGAGCGTAACGTTTGTGTAGACAACTAGCTAATGAGGTAAAAAAAACATGACTGAACAAAGTGTAAAACAAAATGGTTAAAGGCCCGCGAAAAGATTTAGAACGGCCCACAACATGGTTTAGGAATGTAAAATGCGGCAACCCAATCCTCAACAGGAAGATAAAAACATTGCGCTAGTTAATATTGGTCAGATCTTTTGAACTGTTTGTGCTAGAAATAAACAGTAGCAATGGTGCAAGCATGACCCTAAACAATCTACGCTCAGGAAACAACAGCACAGCAAAGCCTTGTCATTACAACAATTATTCTAAAAATAAATACAAATATTGTCACTGGTGCTCACAAATTATAACTGCAGGTCACACAGAAAAATATTTTGTCACATATGTMACCCAATTGACCACACTTTAGAGCCCTGGTTGTAACAGTATCTAACCTGAGATAACAGCAATATCCAGTCAGGTATACACACTGTTCCCAGATAATGATATGCATTCATTAGACACACAGAACATGCACCATGCATGTTTGTTTTCCACTACGTCCCTCGTCAAAGCCAACTACCTGAGACGTATTAGTTGCCATGACAGGGTCACCGGTCAAAGCGATGAGGATTAAATAGTTCCACTGAGAGAGGCATTTATTCGCGGAGTACGAGTACGGAACAGAAATGAGTCACTGAACTATAATGACATACGTAATAATTGTATCCTTTCTTCTGGGCCTTCACGGCAGACAGCGTCTCCCATGAATCTTGTTCAGAGGGAGGTGGATTCTTTAAGAACAAATTGACCTAATCGGGGTCGATCTCTGTGCATCAAAGGCTAATGATGCAAAGCCGGTTGCGGTGACACGTGTGGCCCAGGAGTCTACGACACTGTCCCCGAAACAAAGCAAGCACTAATGATTTTACACAGGAGAGAGCAGAGCATCCATCGGTTTATCCATCTGAGCCTATGGGAATCACTAGGAGAGAAACAACAAGAAAACCAACAGGGTACAGCCATGCAGAGTGCAATTGGAGAGAATGATTACACAATTTATTCATGTCAATTATTCCTTACTTGCAAAAAATGGTATACGTTTGAGACAAAGTCAATGGGAATGCTAAGCTAATATTTCAGCAAGATACCTCCCATCCATGATAGTCATACTCCTATATCGCAAGGGAAAGTACTAATCATGATGGTGACGCAATACATAGGCCTAATTGGAAGTCAAAACAGAACATTGTTGTCAGGCAGGTATGTTGGGGGCATTGGGTGCATGGAAGAAAACCAGTTACTCAAGAGGAATTTAGCATTCTTGCATTATTTTGCCATTCCCCTCACTGACATAACCTAGGCCTACATGCACTAATTCAACCACAAGGATACGAGGCCTATAAGTTACATGTATCCTGTGGGTCCAAAGTGAGTCATTGTTAACACACCTCCACTGCGATTGCCTCTGGGAGATTGCCCTAGCCTAAGGCAAAGGCAGAGATAGACCCTGGCCAGGTAGAGAGAGCTCCACAGATCCCAAGGGATTATTATAAACAGGGCTTTAAATTGCATTGACTGCTCCTCACCACTGGCCTTCAAGGACATTCACTGAGATAAATCAGCAGTGACTGTAGTAAAGGTTAGCCGATGGTAGCCCTAGATGGTGTTCCGCAGAGCTTTAGACCCACATGGAAGGCTCTGAATTGTTCCGTTTCATTGAAATTGTGAAGTGAAACGGAGCAATTCAATTTGGATTCAGGCTAGCTTTGAAGACCTCCAGTGAAACAGCACCACAGATTCTCTGGGGTTCTTATCATTGCTTCTCTGCTTTGGGTGCTACATCAGATTGGATATGCTACACTTCAGCACTAGCCTAACGCATCTTCGAGGGAGCAGAGTATAATAATAATAGGGGGGAAAAAATGTATCAAGAGATGGGAAGAATGTCCCCTGCATCTAACTCAACGCTACGATTCCTTTTTTAAATTCAATTTGAGCTCAATATCTMGAGGTGTACATCTTTTTAAACCACCGTCTGAATATAGGCCTAAAGTTATGAGCTAAAATGAGAGGTTGGTTAAAAGCGCATTTCAGCCGGTGACTATTCCACAAGTTACCACCGGCTAAATCTATGAAGTTAAAATGCCTATTTACTCTGTTCCATCTGACTGAGCAATCCACTGTCTCAGACCAGCCAGGCAATTTATATAAACTTGATCTCCACTATAAAAAGCATCGAGACACTATCACCCATTTCTTTTAGGCTAACATTTAGTTTTCAACAGCGGAGATTTGTATAAACCTTAKTGTCTGTCTCTGACGTTTGCAACTATGTTTCAATATTCAAATTCGATCTCCAACTGTCCCATAGTAATGAATGTGTAGGGGACGAGAGAGAGGAATCAAATCAAAAACAAATAAAATGTTATTAGTCACATTCGCCGAATACAACAGGTGTAGACCTTACAGTGAAATGCTTACTTACTAGCCCCTAACCAACAATGCATTTAAAAAATATATATGGACAAGAATAAGAGATAAAAAATAAGAAGTAATTAAAGAGCAGCAGTAAAATAACAATATTGATACTATATACAGGGCGGTACCGATACAGAGTCAGTGTGCGGTTAGTTGAGGTAGTATGTACATGTAGGTAGAGTTATTAAAGTGACTATGCATAGATGACAAGAGGGTAGCAGTGGTGTAAAAAGGGAATGAGTGTGGGGGGGGGGGGGGGGCACCGCAAATAGTCTGGGTAGCCATTTGACTAGATGTTCAGGAGTCTTATGGCTTGGGGGTAGAAACTGTTTAGAAGCCTCTTGGATCTAGACTTGGCACTCAGGTACCGCTTGCTGTGTGGTATTAGAGAGAACAGTCTGACTAGGGTGGCTGGAGTCGTGGACAATTTTTCCGGCCTTTCTCTGACACCGCCTGGTATAGAGGTCCTGGATGGCAGGAAACTTGGCCCCAGTGACYTACTGGGCCATACGCACTACCCTCTGTAGTGCCTTGCGGTCGGAGGCCGGGCAYTTGCCATACCAGGCAGTGATGCAACCAGTCAGGATGCTCTTGATGGTGTAGCTGTAGAACCGTTTGAGGATCTTTTCAGTCAAATCTTTTCAGTCTCCTGAGGGGAAATAGGTTTTGTCGTGCCCTCTTCACAACTGCCTTGGTGTGCTTGGACCATGATAGTTTGTTGCTCTCAACTTGCTCCACTGCAGCCCCGTCGATGACAATGGGGGCGTGCTCGGTTCTCTTTGTCCTGTAGTCCARAATCATCTCCTTTGTCTTGATCACGTTGAGAGAGAGAGGTTGTTATCCTGGCACCACATGGCCAGGTCTCTGACCTCCTCCCTATGTAACAGGGTTATATTGGTGATTCCCCTTGCCACTTTATTGTTAAGCCAATGGGTTTTTGGTTTTAGTTTTGCCTTGCCTTCACCTACTCAACATGGCATATTATTGGCTGGTTTGCGTAGCTTGCTTACGAGGGGGGATGTTTCAGTGATGATTTAAATGTACAATTTATATCAATCTGTTTGTAAATGTTATTCAAACATCAAACATAAGATGCAGTGTTTTTGGACAATATTGGTTGTGCATTTTGTTGTAAAGAATTCCCGCCAGTACTAGCTAGCAACTTACTGTGTCTGGTGAGGGGGGGTTCATATATTTTGTACAGTGCGTGAGTGCAGAGTTTGGATGGTGAGCCGTGCATTGCATGACGTGCAATTTTGTGCTGTTCCTATCAGGTACATTGTTAAAGATATTATATATTGTAATTGTATTATTTTGGTAACTACATCCCAGTGAACAAGCACCAAACCAGCGAATAAATCTCCATGACTGGTGCTACACGTTGGAGTATGTGTCGACGATTGATTGTACACAACGCAAGCAGAGTACTGTTACACCTATAGGGTGTCTCGTTGTTGTCGGTGATCAGCCTACCACTGTTGTGTCATCGGCAGATTTAATGATGGTGTTGGAGTCGTGCATGGCCATGCAGTCATGAGTGAACAGGGAGTTCAGGAGGGGACTGAGCACGCACCGCTGAGGGTCCCCTGTGTTGAGGATCAGCGTGGCGGATGTGTCGTTACCTACCCTTACCACCTGGGGGCGAACCTGTCAGTAAGTCCAGGATCCAGTTGCGGGAGGTGTTTAGTGCCAGGGTACTTCGCTTATTGATGAGCTTTGAGGGCACTATGGTGTTGAACGCTGAGCTGTAGTCAATGAACAGCATTCTCACGTAGGTTTTCCTTTTGTCATGGTGGGAAAGGGCAGTGTGGAGTGCAATAGAGATTGCATCATCTGTGGATCTGTTGGGGCGGTATGCAAATTGGAGTGGGTCTAGGGTTTCTGGGATGATGGTGTTGATGTGAGCCATGACCAGCCTTTCAAAGCACTTCGTGGCTACAGACGAGTGCTACGGGTCGGTAGTCGTTTAGGCAGGTTACCTTAGTGTTCTTGGGCACAGGCCATATGGTGGCCTGCTTAAAGCATGTTGGTATTACAGACTCGGACAGGGAGAGGTTGAAAATGTCAGTGAATACACTTGCCAGTTGGTCAGCACATGCTCGCAGTACACGTCCTGGTAATCCATCTGGCCCTGTGGTCTTGTGAATGTTAACCTGTTTAAAGGTCTTACTCACATTGGCTACGGAGAGTGTGATCACACAGTCATCCGGAACAGCTGGTGCTCTCATGCATGTTTCAGTGTCATTTGCCTCGAAGCGAGCATAGAAATAGTTTAGCTCGTCTGGTAGGCTCGTGTCACTGGGCAGCTCTCGGCTGTGCTTCCCTTTGTAGTRTGTAATGGTTTGCAAGTCCTGCCACATCCGACGAGCGTCAGAGCAGGTGTAGTACGATTCGATATTAGTCCTGTATTGACACTTTGCCTGTTTGATGGTTTGTCAGAGGGCATAGCGGGATTTCTTATAAGCGGCAGCTCTAGCCTTTAGCTCAGTGCGGATGCTGCTTGTAAATACATGGCTTCTGGTTGGGGTATGTACGTACGGTCACCGTGGGGATGACGTCGTCATCGATGCACTTATTGATGAAGCCAGTGACTGATGTGGTGTGCTCCTCAATGCCATCGGAGGAATCCCGGAGCATATTCTAGTCTGTGCTAGCAAAACAGTCCTGTAGCTTAGCATCTGCTTCCTCTGACCACTTTTTTATTGATCTAGTCACCGGTGCTTCCTGCTTAAATTTTTGGAATTAGGATAGAATTATGGTCAGATTTGTCAAATGGAGGGCGAGAGAGAGCTTTGAATGAGTCTCTGTGTGTGGAGTATAGGTGGTCCAGATTTATTTTTCCTCTGGTTGCACATTTAACATGCTGATAGAATTTTGGTAAATGGATTTAAGTTTCCCTGCATTAAAGTCCCCAGCTACTAGGAGCGCCTCCTCGATGAGCGTTTTCTTGTTTGCTTATGGCGGAATACAGCTCATTCAATGCTGTGTTAGTGCCAGTGTGGTGGTATGTAAATAGCTACGAAGAATACAGATGAAAATTCTTGGTAGGTAGTGTGGTCTACAGCTTATCATGAGATAKTCTACCTCTGGCGAGCAATAGCTCGAGACTTCCTTAGATATCGTGCACCAGCTGTCATTTACAAAAATACATAGTCCACCGCCCCTTGTCATACCAGACGCCGCTGTTCTATCCTGCCGGTACATCGTGTAACCAGCCAACTGTATGTTGATATTGTCGTTGTTCAGCCACGACTCCGTGAAGCATAACATTTTACCGTTTTAAAAGTCCTGTTGGTAGGTTAATCTTCCGCGGAACTCGTCAATTTTATTCTCCAAAGACTGCATGTTTGCTAGCAGAATGGACGGAAGTGCGGGTTTATTTGATTGCCTACGAATTCTCAGGAGGCAGAATGGCCTCCTCTTCACGCAGATCACGGGTATCAGGGCCTGTTCCCGAGGAAGCAGTATATCCTTTGCGTCGGGCTCGTCAGAGTAATGAAAGAAAAATATATATAATTCTGCTAGTCCGTGGTGAGTAATAGCAGTCCTGACGTCTAAAAGTTATTTTCGGTCATAAGAGACGGTAGCGGCAACATTATGTACAAAATAAGTAAAAAAATAAGTCACAAACAATGCAAATAAACAACAACAAAAAAACACAATCGGCTGGGGGACCGTAAAACGTCTGCCTTCTTCTCCGGCAGGCATTTCTCAGCCAGTCGAAATCATGAATCAGCTGGCATAATTTTATGGATATATACATAGAAATGTCAATTGAAAAAAAGTCAAACGAAACGAAGTGCAGCTAGTTTGCAATCTTTCKAGCTTCAGTTTGAAGTTGTGTTGGCTAGCTCCTCTGAACAACAGTGTCCTAACGAGAGAGCACATTTTCTATGCCAGGCGAAATCGTGCCTCATTAGCTCATTGTTATGGATGTATCCAAATAAATGTCACTTGAAAGCAGCTTAAACAAATGTAAATGKAGCTACTTTGTTGTTAATCAGTCTGCACTGTTTGACGTGACTAAGTTAGCTGGAGTTYGCTAGTTAGCAAGCAAGGGATAAGAACTTTGTCAGCCAGTATGGCAATGGAACATTTAAAACAAACAACTGGGTCGCGTCTCTGGCAACCGAACCAATAGAACGAACGACCAGCCGGCTTGGGTAGCAACCCTAGATTTGTTTCAGGACCATATCTTGTGGAAGGATGAAATAGTATAAATAAATTCATCAAAATAAAGTTCATGAAAATTTGTCAATCATTATTTGAATATGTTTGTAACCCTCAACTTCGTTTCGGGCCTAACAACACCCGTGCCAATATATCCTCCAAACACCGGCTTCTCGGGCATTATCACTTAAAGAGAGGCAAGGAGAAGAGTCCTTACCTGTAGGCATTTTTGGATGCAGGCCGAGGGTCGAACTTGAAGAAGATGATACACATGTGGGTGTTAGGGGTGGGGGACGCTCTCTTACACTGGGCACGGTCAATTTCAAAACTTGGACATGTTGACAAGAGCTGGAAGAAAATTATAGTATAGTGAGAAAAGCAGTAAAGTGAGAAAAGGTGCGTGGGGGAATTGCTGCAATTGACTTCTTATGTGTGACAAGACTACTCTACACTGTGGCATGGCCTAGGTTCAATTTACAAAGGAGACAAACTAAATATCATACAGGATTGTGCAGGAAGCAATTTCACCTGCCACAGCTGTGCCAAGCCCTAGCTACAGAAACGTCACATGATATGAGAATGTTCCATATCCGTTACAGCTTTACACCTTTACATAACAAGAACGTTACTTCCTCTCAACAAGCTACCGGTGTCTTCGTATACCATCGCTAGTTGCAGGTGGAACGGAAGAATAAGAAAATGCTTGGTTAATAAATTAAATACATTTTCGCTCCAACACCAACCTGACCTGAGCAATGAGAGAAGATCTGAAATAGACAATATGGCGGCGTACACACTGTTGGATTACCTCATGGAGCAAAAAATYTATTTCATTTAATTAATGGAGCATTTTCTAAATTCTTACATTCCTCTTGCAACTAGCGATGGGAGATGAGAAGACACTGGTAACTTCCAAGTTGAGAGGAAGTAATGTTCTCGCTACGTAAAGGTTAGTTGAAAAATGACTGCCATATTTTTACACAAGCTAACAATTCTGTAGCTACTTGTATGCTAAGCTCCTAACCTCATCCAAGTGGTAGGCTAATCCTGAAATATTCAATACAGGACAGCAATATTGTTGACAAGCCCTCATTTGTGTCCACACACTTTATTGTAATCTGATAGAGAAGTGATTGGATAGGTCAAATGARGCGAAACAATGGACTTTGACCTAACACTTGTCCTGAAAAAGTAAAAAATAAATCACAATATCAAACAATTACTCCGATCAGAATTGCATCAGAGGCAAACTCTGGAATAATATTTAAATGTTTTTTTCATGTAGGCCTACATGAATAAAAAGGTGTCAAAGCGTAGGTGATATGCATACAGCCTCATGTCCAAACCGTGCTGACATGTGGGAGGTGCCATAAAAATGTAGCCAAACTTTAATGASACTTTTAATTACATAAATATAGGCTAAACACCAGTTATGTTTGACAAATATAATGGGATAATTAACATTAAAGTCTAAAGGCTTGATTCTGTCAACATCCTCGAGGCACGGTTCGTTCATGGTCACAAGACCGGAGTGTGAAGAACACTGCCTGTTGTGCACRGCACATCACCCACCTTGAATTTGAGCGGAGATGGTCAGCATTTAACTATATATTTAACCGTAAAAACGTATTTGTTTAAAACCTGGACATTTTATTTAGCATGTCTTACTGTGATTCAAAGTAGCCTAGCCAAAATACGGCCATAGAAATGTTGAGGGAATTATTTTATAAACACTTAATATGCCATTGAAACAAGCATTTTCCTCATATTCTATTGGTTTTCAAAACAYCATTATTTTATTGTCCAGCAGCCAAAGGCATAATTCTAATCATACTATTAACTCATGTTAGTTACGGCATCTTTAGATCTCCCTCTTTCTAAATTTCTAAAATATATTTGAATCTSTGTCACATGAAACAGCTTGTGCYTGCAGTGCGCTTTTGAGAAGTGTTGTTTTCTCCTAAATTCATTTTGGAAACATTGTGRGCATTGTTGAGCTTATAATACGAAGAAATAAAACTTGATCAACATTATAAGCTAAACGGTGTGATCTGTTGCATCAGCCTCATTGATTWAAAAAAAAATCTAATATGTGCAGTGATTGTATGAATTTTGGATCTGTTGTCCCAGAYTCCGTTTTAAACCATATACTTATTTATCATAATAATGAGAGGACGCCCTTAATTTCGAGCCCTGGGGGGGAATTATTTAATAAAGACACAAAAAATGATTTMGTTGTAGGCTAATTGTAATGTTGCAATATTMTATAGYTGGGGTGGGTATAATTTGTGTAACGTTCCAACAACTTTGTAAAGTACAAGTTAGCCAACAAACAACGCATACAAAGTAGTCTGATCAATTCACCTAGCTTACTAGCTGCCGAATAGGCATCAACTCACCACGTAGCTTATTTATTTATTTGTATCCCTTTTTCTCCCAATTTCATGGTATCCAATTGGTAGTTACAGTCTTGTCCCGTCACTGCAACTCCCGTACGGACTCGGGAGAGGCGAAGGTCGAGAGCCGTGCGTCCTCCGAAACACAGCCAAGCCGCACTGCTTCTTGACACAATGCCCACTTAACCTGGAAGCCAGCTGCACCAATGTGTCAGATGAAACACTATACACCTGGCAACCGTYTCAGCGTGCACTGTGCCCGGCCTGCCACAGGAGTCTCTAGAGCGAGATTGGACAAGTACATCCAGCTGGCTGCGCCAGAGCCTGGACTCGAACCAGGATCTCTAGTGGCACAGCTAGACCACTGCACCACTCGGGAGGCCCACTTATTCTTAATGTGTGTCCATAGGCTACCAGAGTGAGGACAGACATTTTTCAGAATAAACGTATTGAGTATAAAACATAATTAAATAGCCCACTCCCTACCCGGTATCTTGTTCTGCCGCTATACAACTTTGTATGCGTTGTTTGTTGGCAACCTTGTTATTTACTACGTTTTTTTTAACAGATTCCTGTTGGAAAGTTCTACACATTAAATCCACCCCCAAGGYTGGCCAACCATCCTCCAGAGTTGTATTTTGAGACATAGGAAGAGTGTAGCCTACATTTGTGTCTGATTATCTATGGGAATGAAAGATAGTGATGCATTTTATTTTGTAAAGTAACTCCTTGCAACATACAATGATGTAAAAATTGAGTTTGGACTACACACACACATATATATATTTTTTTGGGGGGGGGGGGACAACAACAAGTGACTTGAGCTTTTGGACAAGTAAAAAAAATTACAAGTTTTACAATAGCTCAAAAAGTTAATGTCAAGCCCTGATCAGCAAATTCTTTAAAAAAAAAACTCTACTGTCACATGAGGTCAGCACCTGGTGACCACTAAAGTGTGTGCAGGCTTTTGTTCCTACCCAGCACTACAGCAACACACCTGCTTCAACTAATAGTTATTTATTATGAAGTGGCCTAGAGAAGCAGAACACATAGCTAGCAAGTAACTTKTTATTTCTAGTTGCAAACAACATTAAGGTTAGCTTGTTAAACCAATCCTTTCTCTAATATCTCTGGTTAAGCTAGCTGACTAACGTTACAATGATTAGAAATCTAACGCTAGCTAGCTATAGCAATAGTGAGCAAAAATMTCCAATCTGAGAACCAAGACAACAAAATGCCCATTATAGCCTCTTGCTTATAATGTTACCTTTAGTCAACAACTTTGATCAAACACAGATTGCAGCGAGTTAGCAAACTAGCCAGCTAGCTAAAAGCAGCAGTCTTGCACTAGATAGCTGTCACAACAAGGACAAAACAGGCAAGTGACAACTCTTTGCTACCGGTCTGTTATGCAACACAATACAAAATAAGAATATATTACAATTAYCCTGCCTGGTTACCTACTTTGAGTAAAGTAAAATGTACTCACTGTTACACTTGCTTCTGAAGATCAATTCATTCGGTTGGCTAATAAAAAATAAAAAAACGTATTCGCATATATAGGGTGCATTTGATTTAGTTTGGCAGTAGGCWAGACCGGAACTTTCAGTTCAATGTCACTGGACGAATGAGAACTCCGCTCGCCCCGTGGATGGTTCCAGAATGGCCCGGGCGTAAATCGGGTGCAACCACTTCGATGGCGACCATCGAGCAACACACACTGTGATTCGCCGATACTAATGTTGCGTTCATGTCATGTCGGGAACTTGTAAATATGACGGGAAAAACGTGTAAAATCGATGGGGAAAATGCACYTGAACGCTCATCCAACTAGTAATTGGTAGTACAGTATGAAGACAGGCAGAAACAACTTCTCRAATCGAAGTCCCCGATCACACCTGTAGGCGATGTCATTGTTACGTTAGCTCGCTAATGCCACGTTCAAACCAACTGGGAACTGGGAAAAATACGAGCTCCGAATGGGCATAATCGTTTTGAATGGTCATCCAACTCGTGAACTTSGGCCTCTTTCTAGAGCCCCGACTTTCCGACCTGAATTTCACTGACGTCATAATTTGACCTCGTACATTCCCAGTTGTTTGACCACCCAGGTGTTTTTAACGGTCTGAAGTCACGCACCACTGAAAATGGCAACAAACATGGCCGCGGTTTCGGCTGTCAATTCATATCGGCATTGGTCAATGGTTTTTGCATTCCCTCAGCACTCCGCCAAGATGTGAACGTGGCATAACCCAGAGGAGATTGTGCAGATTTCTCATATCATAATTTGGAAAGTTAATGTCAGTTTTATCATTTCGATTAGTTGATATTAGTATTTTTTGGCAATGCATGTGTAACTGGGTAGGTACAATTTAGTCGTTTTGGTCAGTGTTACCTATGGGGACACAATTAGTGGGAKACATGTAAAAAGGTATAAACAAAGATAATGGATAAATTTAGAGTTCACGCAGTCGTTTACATTTGGAAAAAAAATGGCCAGTTCCTGTTTACTTAAAAGTAAAGGTAAACTGCACCCAAAAACTATATTTTGGCATTTGTTTCATTAGTCCATTGTTGACATAGTCCCAAAATGTGTTGCTTGTCAGAAATCAGCCCCATATGATGTATTTTGCATCATATGATGCTGTATTTCAAAAGTTATATATCTTGAAAACTTYGGTGGATAGTCAAATTAWTTTAATAGTTCATTTAAAACGTTTAAATGCTTTACAAGAAATCAGTTTACCTAAAAATCCTGTTTTAGATGGACACATCTGAAATCAGGCTACCCGATGGGACTCAAATAAATGCATAAAATCACCAGACAAAATAAACTTTCTACCACATGTTATTTTTGCTAAGCCTATTTGAGTACGGACATATACAATTTGGACGTGAAAACTATTTCTAAGATGCATACTTTCAGTTTTRCCAAACTCACTTCACTCGTGCATAAGAGGGAGGCTGGCACACGTGCAGATCAAATACACCACTAGAACGCAGATTAAGATGTTTACATGTCATAATAATGGTTTGATACTGTTCCATCAATTCKATTCCAGCCATTACATTGAGCCCGTCCTCCAATAGCTCCCCCCACCAGCCTCCTCTGATGTAAATGTCCAATGAAACAGAAAAAATTWGCTAGTGGGATGTCTCGCTTCCTCTTCATCTCTGGTATAAAAGCACACCTGTGGTGATGGTTTCCCAGGAACTGATGGCTTCTACAGTTGTAGCTAGATGGGGTACAGCACCATCTAGTTGCATCGGGGACAACTGTAGAATTTGAGATAACTCGAACCCTTTTCCTAACCTTAACCTAATTCTCCTAACCTGCTACGTAAAGTAACTTCTGTCCATAGCTGTACTCCATCTAGCCACAACCATAGAAGCCATTGAAAGCTCGGAATTCTCTGACTTCCGACTTCAGTGCGTTCAAAACCACTGGGAAATTGGAAAAAAACTAGCTCTGWCTGGATCATCCAACTCAGGAACTCAGGCCTCTTTCTAGAGCTCCGACTMTCCGACCTGAACGTCACTGACGTCGTGATTTGACCTTGTATTTTTCATAGTTCCCAGTTGTTTTGAACACGGCATAAGAAACCATCAGTGTCACCGTAAACCAAAGCCCTGTCCGCAAATAAGAGCTTTGTACACAAGATGAAGGTCAGTAGGTGCTCTGTCGGGAACCATGCAGTCTGTTAGAGAATAAATGGTTTATGGTTGATTGATTAAAGGCTACTGAGAAGGTTCCATGTGTTTGGAGAGGCTTTGGGGGCCAAGCAGTTAATTGAAACCACCCTCCTTTAAAAGTATTGTCATTGTTTTTGTCATAGTTTTGTGAATTCTTGAAAGCACTGTTAGACCTAGGCCTACTGTAGGATGTTTCAGAGTCATCTACTGAGTAGGACTTACTGAGATCAAATCAAATGTTATTGGTTACATGTGCCTAATACAACATGTGTAGACTTTACAGTGAAATGCATACTTACGAGCCCATTCCCAACAGTGCAAAGTTAAAAAATAAGACAAATATTTCCACAAAAAAAAGGGAATAGTAACAACAAAAAAGGTTATATACAAGGAGTACCAGTACCGAGTCAATGTGCAGGGGTACGAGGTAGTTGAGGTAATACAGTATGTACATGTGGGTAGGGGTAAAAGTGSATTTTTMGGGGGCCTTCCTCTGATACGACCTGATATAGAGGTCCTGGATGGCAGGAAGCTCAGCCCCAGTGATGTACTGGGCCATACGCACTAGCCTCTATAGTGCCTTGCGGTRGAKTGCCGAGCAGTTGCCATACCAAGTGATGATGCAGCCAGTCAAGATGCTCTCAATGGTGCAGCTGTGGAACTTCTTAAGGAACTGAGGGCCAATGCCAAAATCTTTTCACCCTCCTGAGGGGGAAGAGGTGTTGTTGTGCCCTCTTCATGACTGTGTTGGTGTGTTTGGACTGTGATAGGTCCTTAGTGATGTGGACACAGAGGAACTTGAAGCTCAACGCGCTCTAATACAGCCCAGTCTCTGTGAATTGGGGCGTGCTTGGCCCTCCGTTTCCTGTAGTCCACAATATACTCCTTTGTCTTGCCAGCTTTCCGGGAGAGGTTGTTGTCCTGAGACCACACTGCCAGGTCTCTCACTACTTCCCTATAGGCTGTCTCATCATCGTTGGTGATCTGGCCTACCACCGTCGTGTCTTCTCAAAACTTAATGATGGGGTTTGAGTCGTYCCTTGCCACGCAGTCSTGGGTGAACAGCGAGTACATTAGTGGACTGAGAACGCACCCCTGATGGGCCCCCATGTTGAGGGTCAGCGTGGCAGATGTGTTGTTGCCTATCCTCACCACCTGGGGGTCCAGGATCCATTGGCAGAGGGAGGTGTTCAGTCACAGGATCCTTYGCTTAGTGATGAGCTTGGAGGGCACTATAGCGTTGAACGCTGAGCTGTAGTCAATGAACAGCATTCTCATGTWGGTGTTCCTTTTGTCCAGGTGGGAAAGGGCAGTGTGGAGTGCAATAGGTATTGCATAATCTGTGGATGTGATAGAGCGGTATGCAAACGGTTGTGGGTCTAGGGTTTCTGGGATGATGGTGTTGATGTGAGCCATGACCAGCCTTTCAAAGCACTTCATGGCTACAGATGTGAGTGCTATGGGTCTTTAGTCATTTAGGCAGGTTACCTTAGTGMTCTTYGGCACAGGGACTATGGTGGTCAATTTGTTGTCATGCTGTTATAGGACCATCCCCCATGAGGAGCTGAGCATAGGCCTAAACCATCCATACACGCCTCTAGCGAACTCGACTTTGTTCCATGTCGTGTGTTTACTTAATATAGCCTACAACATCGGATGTCTATGGTAACCTTCATACATACAAATTCTGAATTTGATCATGTTCAGGTGAGTTCATTTGGTCAAAGTAGGAAGCTTAGTATAAATGGCCGCATATTTGAATTTACCGCTGACATGACAAAGATAGACGGATTTTAAACCAACCACGTTGGAGATACTAAGTACGTTCACCCAATCAAAATAAATATTTCCTCGAAGGCCCCGTGATAGGGGCGGGATTCAATTGACGTTTGTTCTGATAGTTTTGTTGTACTGACGCTGTTTGTTATTTGATAGAATATCAGTTTGGCCAGGCAATTATTGCAATAATTTTCTCTTGAAGTAAGGTATACTATTTGCTGTCGAAACTCATTTTCTACGCTAGGATATTGAAAGTTTGCGACTTTTCACATTGCTTTTTGTTTCGGGCTTTAAATGGAGAGGTGGACAGGCTATTTACCAATAGACTAACTTGTCTTAATTCCTATTAAATAAATAATGGACCGATTTTTTTTTAAAGGAAGGAAACATTTCACCACAGGTTATGTTGATTTGTTCCCTCTTACCCTCCAGATATTGAGCAAATAAGTATTGGCTAAGCAAATCACTGACTACACAGTATTATTCTCGGGCACTGTGCGAGAATAACTGTAGCCCTCTCGTTTGCTACAAATAATATTGAAAAGAGAAGAAATCATTATTCGGATTGGTTATAAATGTATATTAAGTGTTGTCGACGTTATTTGAGGTGCAATTCAAAGACGGAGAAGAAGAATAGAAGTGTCAGGTGATTTCATCAACGCGAGGAACCATCTGGTGATTGCATCGCTAAGTTTACCCTGCTCCTGCGTGTTATCCCTAAACTCCAGTGGAAGCGAGAAGGTAAGAGCCGTTATAATGTAACGTATCAATGTGCTATAATGATTTTTGGTTAAATAGAAAACGTCAATTTGATACGAGTATTTTCATTTTATCAGCCGAACAAACAATTATTATTCCTACGTAGTCGTAGGCTACACGCTACGCAAACGCTTTGCAATGGTCATGGAAGGATTTGTGTGCCAGTGTGGTGGGGATTTTACGGAGTTGGTGTAATTTGATGGCACTCAATTGTAGACTAGTAAAATGTATATTTTATGTAAAATGCATTCGATGAACCAATTATTAGTAGCCTAACGACATTTATAGATTGCAATAGAGTAACGTTAGCTACAGCTTTGTCCCCTTGAATGACAGTTCTGTTTCATAAAGCATGCAAACCCATGTCGTATGTTTAATGAATATAACCTACAAAAAAAAGATATGTAGTTCACTGCCTCCTGATTCTGCATATATAAGAGCACACAAGTCATCTATTGTGGAAAAGTTAAGTGCCTCAGTCTGCCCGTGGCACCAACAATAGACTACCTACAGGTAACTGCAAACATAGTGTCTTAATAGGGCGTTGGGCCACCACGAGTCGCCAGAACAGCTTCAATGCGCCTTGGCATATATTCTACAAGTGTTTGGAACTCTATTGGCGGGATGGGTCACCATTCTACCACGACAAATTGCATAATTATTTGTTTTGTTGATGGTATCTCGGGCGCTGCTCCAGAATCTCCCATAAGTGTTGAGCTGGTGACAGATGCACAACCTTTAAATCCCCAATGCTCATTTGGCTGCGTCTACACGGGCAGCTGAATTCAGATKTTTTTCCACTAATTGCTCTTTTGACTAATCACACATTTATCAGAGCTGATCTAATTGGTCAAATGACCAATTAGTGAAATTATCACTGATCTCTTTAACCATGGTAGCCAAAATAATGGGCGACTAGGCATTTTTAAAGGTGACCCTAAGCGTGGGATGTCAATTCATTCATGAACCACACCTGTGTGGAAGCACCTGCTTTCAATATACTTTGTTTCCCGTATTTACTCATGTTAACTTTATTTTGGCAGTTACCTGTTCCATCTTTGCAATAATTCTAAATAATAATAATGTGTTTATGCTAACCTTTGGCAATGCAAAATACAGCGAAGTGACTTTATTTATAGTAACAAATGTGGTGGTAAACTTTGAATATTTATTAGATGGATAATAATGTAAAGTTGATAGGCGTAATCAATCATCTTATTTAACAATAACATATTTTATGGCATGATGTTGGTATTGACTTTATGAAAGATGAGCAGCAGGATATGTCATATTTGCCACATAGGACACCTGCCATGGTATTTTTGAGATGCCTTAGGACCTCAGTTTTTCCAAGATGTAACACATTAATGTGTTTTTATTTAATTTATTTTTTGCTGCTGTGGATTGAACTGTCAATCATTTCCCTCTGCTTTTGTTTTTCCTTATTGAGTGAGTGAGTGGGTATCCACGGTGTCTAATTTCTTCTCTTGTAATTACCCAGTATGGAAAAGGGGGCACTTGCGAGTTGCTGCTCGAATTATTTGTGAGGGGGTTGATTCCCTCTTATGTGGCTCTCCTCTTGAGGCCTGAACACCCTTTATGAACATTGATAGGTCTAATATAATGAAATGCATGRGTATTGCCACAGAGGCATTTGATGTGTTCAATTCTGTTGATATTACTGCTGTAGAGAAAAGCGATTCAGTTGGATGGAATAGACATTTATTGGCCATGCAGTGTTGTATGAATGAATATAAATAGCTTCTGCAGTCAATCACAAGGTCGTGCTCTGGAGAGCTGTTGCTCTCCAGTGGCAWTTTTTTTATTCAGTATTAAAATGTAGGAAATTCTCAGATTTATATACAGTGGAGTCTGAAATTGACACCCTTAATAAAGATGAGTAATAATGATATAAAATAAATAATTCAAATACTGAGCTACATTATATGCTAAAACAAATGGGGACATTGTTTTATACGAATACAATAGCTCAGAGAAATAGATTTTCTTTTAACAAGATCAAAAACAAATCAATGGTAGGCTTCAAAATGATTGATACCCCGGAATATGTTTTTATAAATAAAGCATTTGCAAGTTTAGTATTTTGTCCTATATTCTTAGCACACAATGACTACATCAAGCTTGTGACTCTACAAACTTTTTGGATGCATTTGCAGTTTGTTTTGGTTGTTTCAGATTTTGTGCCCAATAGAAATGAATGATATCATGTGTTGTCATTTTATTTTTATTGTAAATAGAATGTTCCTAAACACTTCTATCTTAATGTGGATGCTACCATAATTACAGATCATTTTGAATAATGATTGAGAATGTTAGAGGGCCTAAGATCATACCCCCAAACAGTGTTTAACATGTCATCGCATTTGCTAGTGTCGTAGAGTAGAGGCACTTTTTATTTTTTTGTAGCCTAGGWTCCGMGAAAAATGTGGCCTTTTTATAAATGTGTTTCATGCAATTTTACTTCATTTTACATGACTAGAGACTTWGGCTGAATCTTTTTTAATACCGCACAAATGATCAAAATGGCAGGCTACTTTAACACAGAAACTGAAAATCTGAGATGAATAGAAATGACCTTGTCTGGACTCCATCAATAGCCGATGTGTGGAAACAGATATTGAAGGCTACATTATAACGAAATTATAGTCCTAAAAAAATGCTTTACAGTTTAACTGACTCACCCAATGATGCTTGATGGTGATGGCTGATGAGCTCATGCCAAAAGCCTTTCTCTCTTTTGTAAAACAATATTTAGAAGTTTATCAAATATTTTGGTAGCCTACAGCATAGTGTTCTATTTTCAGCAYGAYCCATTTGCTTTCCAACCTGTGTTTTCCCTCGATTGTATTTGAAATATTGTGAAAGGCCTGTTTGTCTTCGTGCTGTTTTTTCATTGACAGATTTGCTGCGCATTCCCGACTGTAGGCTATTCCTTGTTATTGGGCTACAATCCACAACTAGGCTATTTAAAAAAAATAAGCTATTGATCCTTTGTGGATAAATTATAAGCCTTCTCGTGGTGTTTTGCAAATGTATAGTGCATTCGGAAAGTATTCAGACCCCTTACCTTTTTCCACATTTTTTGTTACACCCTTATTCTAAAATGTATTAAATAACACATTTCCTCATCAATCTACACACAATACCCCATTAAAAATAGTTCTTTAGAAATGTGAGCACATTTATTAAAAATAAGATACTRTATTTACGTTATTATTCAGTCCCTTTGCTATGAGACTCGAAATTGAGCTCAGGTGCATCTTGTTTCCATTGATCATCCTTGATGGTTCTACAACTTAATTGGAGTCCACCTGTGGTAAATTCAATTGATTTGAGATGATTTGGAAAGGCACACACCTGTCTATGTAAGGTCTCACAGTTGACAGAGCATGTCAGAGCAAAAACCAAGCCATGAGGTCGAAGGAATTGTCTGTAGAGCTCCGAGACAGGATTGTGTCGAGGCACAGATCTGGGGAAGGGTACCCAAAAATGTCTACAGCATTGAAGGTCCCCAAGAACATGGTGCCGTCCATCATTCTTAAATGGATGAAGTTTTGAACCAGCGAGACTCATCCTAGAGCTGGCCGCCTGGGTAAACTGAGCAATCAGTGGGAGAACCAAGGACCTTGGTCAGGGAGGTGACCAAGAACCTGATGGTCACTCTGACAGAGATCCTGAGTTCCTATGTGGAGATGGGAGAGCATTCCAGAAGGACACCCATCTCTGCAGCACTCCACAAATTAGGTCTTTATGGTAGAGTGGCCAGACGGAAGCCACTCCTCAGTAAAAGGCACATGACAGCCCGCTTGTAACTAAAGGACTCTGACCATGAGAAACAAGATWCTCTGGTCTGATGAAACCAAGATTGAGGAAACCTGGCACCATCCCTACGGTGAAGCATGGGGGTGGTAGCATCATGCTGAGGGGAGGTTTTTCAGCGGCAGGAACTGGGAGACTAGTCAGYATCGAGGGAAAGATGAACGGAGCAAAGTACAGGGAGATCCTTGATGAAAACCTGCTCCAGAGAGCTCAGGACCTCAGACTGGGGGAGAGGTGTAACTTCCAACAGGACAACGACCCGAAGTACACAGCCAAGACAACGCAAGAGTGGCTTCGGGACAAGTCTCTGAATGTCCTTGAGTGGCCCAGTCAGAGCCCGGACTTCAACCCAATCGAACATCTCTGGAGAGACCTGAAAATAGCTATGCAATTGACCCCCATCCAACCTGACAGCGCTTGACAGGATCTGCAGAGAAGAATGGGAGAAACTCCCCAAATACAGATGTGCCAAGTTTGTAGTGACATACCCAAGCAGACTCAAGTCTAATTGTTGCCAAAGGTGCTTCAAAAAAGTACAGAGTAAAGCATATGAATACTTATGTAAATGTTTTTAATTGTAATACTTTTGCAAAAGTGTCTAAACCTGTTTTTGCTTTGTCATTTTGGGGTATTGTGTGTAGATTGATTGGGGGGAATTTAAAAAAAAATCAATTTTAAAATAGCCTGTAATGTAACAATGTGGAAAAAGTCAAGGGGTCTAAATATTTTCAGAATGCGCTTTATTTCAATTCATAAGGGGTGCTTCTGTTCCTTCAGAACCCTTCGCGCGGCCATAATTCTATCAGGAAATAAATGAAGTGCAACACTGGAGAGATGAGTTGCAGGCTCATGTCTATCAGAGCAGAGAGCGATCATAGAAAGTGAATCTCATTCTAGTTATGTGAGATACTGGCACGTTTCTCACAGACACGCTTTGGTCTCCAACAGGTTACAATGTTGCGCAAACCATAAACCCAGGCTGGCCCAACCCAAATCAACTTAGGCTCGGGCTGAAAATCTACTTTTTTACCTTTTGTTAATTCTGCACTTACAAAAAAAAAGTTGATGAACTTTGATCTATTCTGTGAAAAGTTAAAATAATTGTTCATGACTTGAGGTACCAAATGGGTGCCGGAACAAAGCAGTCCAAAACGGAGAGGTGCAGGATCCGGCTCAAATTAAGCAATGGCACCAAGACATTCTAACCTCCCTCCATTACCAATAACATGGGAGGTTAGCATGTCTTGGGTGGCATGATCTTTGGCCATCTAACTATCTCATCATTATTCAAGCTTCGTTAAGAATTATTTTAATTTCTATTGGGGGGGGGGGTTAATCTGAAACACAACCGAAACGAACTGCAAATGCATCCAACATGTTTGTGGAGTCACAAGCTGGATGTAGTCATCGCGTGCTAGTTAACCAAATACGGAACTTTTGACTACTTAAACAAATATTTAGAGGTGTCAATTTTGACCTCTAACTTTATTAGATTTGTTTATTTCTTGTTAAACAATATCTGAGCAATTTGGATAATATAATCCCCTTTTCTTTTTTTTGCGTTGAATGTAGCTCAGTGTTTGGAATATTTTATACAGTCATTATTGCTCATCTTTATCAAGGGTGTCAATCATTTRYGACCCACTATGTGCAACGTCACTACTCCAAATGCATGGGAATAATAGTTTGTGTCTGTCACAAGTTCTACACATGGATTAGAGCACTCGTATGCAACCAACAATGGATGGATGTTATTGGTTCAACTCAAGTGCTTTCCCTTTCGAGTGCTGTCTATTTATTTAATAGAWAAACATGTGCTACATGAATAATTCCTCAAAGGACCCATCAGCAAAATGATTGTTTTTGTTGTTTGCCATATATCTAGCAGTGAGTGACAATATCCTGGAGTCTTGGCTACCATGGATCCTAAGTCTGCTAGATTTGACAAAACAATGCCTAGCTCCTGTCAAGGCATCTGTCAGTGTTCAGCTGCCATTTCTGACCRGACGATATCTCATCCCACATAGGCCTTCTATGTTCCACTTTGTCAAGGTGATTCTATTAATATTTACTCCATTGATGCAGCTGTCTGTTGTATCATCCCTGATTTTCTYAATATTCTATTGACTTTGTTTTGATTTTGTCAGGCTATATGCTGTTCAGTGGGAACGTTATGGCTGCATCTCAGTGTCCTGGTAATAATGAGACTACTTGATTCGCGTTAGAATGGTCTTTCAGCCTGGGCTGTGAGGAAGTTCTAATTGAGATAGAAAAGAGAACCCTAATGCTCAGTGTGATCTCCCATGCGTGGCCTACTTGGCGACAGCTATGTTGAAGTACTGTGAATGTTGAATGGGGAAGGTGGCAGAGTTACTACATTTTATTGATCACGCACATGGTTAGCATATGTGAGTGTAGTGAAATACTTGTGCTTCTAGTTCCGACTATGCAGTAATATCTAACAAATTCACAACTACCTTATAAACACAAATGTAAAGGGATGACTAGAATATGTACATATAAATATATGGATGAGCGATGGCGTGCGGCATAGGCAAGATGCAGTAGATGGTATAGAATACAGTATATACATGAGATGAGTAATGTAGGATATGTAAACATTAAAGTGCCTTTATTTAAAGTGACTAGTGATACCTTTTATTAAATCCATTTATTACATTTATACATTTACAAGAGATTTGAGTCTGTATATTGGCAGCAGCCACTCTATTAGTGATGGCTGRTTAACAGTCTGATGGCCTTGAGATWGAAYKWSWMRTTCWGTCTCTCGGTCCCAGCTTTGATGCACCTGTACTGACCTCGCCTTCTGGATGATAGCGGGGTGAAAAGGCAGTGGCTCGGGTGGTTGTCGTGTCTGTATTTTGGGCCTTCCTGTGACATCGGGTGCTGTAGGTGTCCTGGAGGGCAGGTAGTTTGCCCACTGCCCTCTGGAGAGCCCTGCGGTTGCGGGCGGTGCAGTTGCCGTACCGGGGGTTGATGCAGCCCGACCGGATGCTCTCGATTGTGCATCTGTAAAAGTTTGAGTGTTTCAGATGACAAGCCAAATTACTTCAGCCTCCTGAGGTTGAAGAGGCTCTGTTGCGCCTTCACCACGCTGTCTGTGTTGGTGGACCATTTCATTTTGTCCGTAATGTGTACGCCGAGGAACTATCCATCTTCTCCACTACTGTCCTGTGGATGGGGGAGTGTGCTCCCTCTGTTTCCTGTAGTCCACAGTCATCTCCTTTGTTTTGTTGACGTTGAGTGACGGTTATTTTCCTGACACCACACTGAGGGCCCTCACCTCCTCCATGTAGGCCGTCTCGTCGTTGTTGGTAATCAGGCCTGCCACTGTAGTAGTGTCTGCAAACTTGATGATTGAGTTGGAAGCATGCATTGCCACGCAGTCATGGGTGAACAGGGAGTACAGTGGAGGGCTGAGAACGCACCCTTGTGGTCAGCTGATCAATTAGTAATGGGGATGCTTTACCTAAATCAATCAATAGTGGGAAACAATGCAATGATGCATTCTCAGTATGCGAAAATAGAATGTTTAATAGTATGCAACATTTAGAAAATGGAATATGGTTTAAATGCCAGGATGTTATTTATACTTGTTTTGGCTCTAAATATAGTAGATTTCTTTGCTCACTTTTCCACAATGCATTGGGAGAGTGTGGGCTGTGAGTGATGGGCCCTATTCTTTTCAAGTTACCCCCAAACACAACTATGCTACTTAATTGGGAAGATACCTGAAGCTTCTGCGGTGGTGTTCAAATGTAAGCTGTCGTTTTTGTTGTTCTTAAAGGATCACAAGCATTGCATCTTGCWTTGCAACTTATGCTACGTTTTGTATCGACTCCATTTATTTAGCTTACTTTCTCATACAGCGTTAAGTCTGTGGRGGTGGATACTGTGCTGAATAGCCTGTGTGAATCCTACACTGATGTGAATCTAACTCTGTATCATCATTTTTTGTATGCTTCTGTAGCTATTGCTTAATGGTAAGTCCATTCCTGGGAAATTGGTAGTGCCAAACAGCAACTATTTTTGAGGCTTCATAGAATGTGTAATGGAAATTTGTGCAGCACATTGACTCGGTACCGGTACCCCTGTATATAGCCTCGTTGTTATGTTACTTTTTGYWWWTTWAWTTTTTYACTTTAGTTTATTTAGTAAATATTTTCTTAACTCTATTTCTTGAARTGCWTTGTTGGTTTAGGGCTTGTAAGTAAGCGTTTCACGGTAAGGTCTACACCTGTTGTATTCGGTGCATGTTACAAATACGATTGGATTTGGAATGAATCCTGCATCGAGCAAGTGCTTTAGCCCTTGGCGGTTATAAGGGGGATCTCGCCTAAAGAGGTTCATCCTTGAAAATGATACAAAGAAAAGCCACCTATTACTATGAGCCAGTGTCTATCTAGCTGGCCATCTACTCCAATAATATTGTACATGTCTGACCTAGGAGCAAAATCATGTCGATTATTACATTGCCTCAACTTGCATGCACATTTGGATYAGTAAATAACCTACAGTAACACCACACTCTGCTGTCTCTGTAGTATGATTGATTAAAGTACAGTATCTTACTGGGGAGATGAATCTCAGTCAGTGCTGTAGGCAAAGGTTTCTGTGATGTGACTGCRTGTGTAGTGCGAGAGGGAGGCCAGGTCCAGAGTGAATGCCTCTTTATGCTCCTGGCTGACACCTGCTTGGCTGGGGGGGGGCAGAGCTGTGCTTCTTCCTCCTGTCCTACTTGCTTGGTATGCTCCTTCAATAAACCCTTGGCACTGGTCTCCTCTCCCTCCTGCGAAAGGGAATAACTCTCCAGGTCTTTGTCTGGCCAGCCCCAGCACACACAGCATAGCCCCAGGACMGTGAGGCTTTTTTGATTGTTAGCTGTCTTGGGTTAAATATAGAAGTTTATGAAGGATAGGAAATATGYGGGTTACTAGCTAGGGAATTAAGAAGTACTCTGTTGTTGTAGTCTTATGTTTTCCAAATAATTTMGTGTTTTTTGACAAGTTCCCTCCAGTTAATAAAAAAAGAAACAGATTAAAATCAATATGTCAGAAATGGAAAATTAACTTCAGCCTTAAAGTGAATTGCTGGCTCTTTCTATTAACCGTACCATATGAAGTGTACTTTTTGTTTATTTTGTCCAGTGTTATTCTTGTATTTCCATAGCCCTGTGATATAGTGATGGCATGTACTCAAATGCGATGCCAGGGCATGCTTTCAATCATCTCTTCGCAGTCAGACACAAGATGACGTCTGTGCCATAAATTGTTTTTAAACAAGATTTCATGGCATTATTCATTATTCCCCTCAGTGCAGGGATCTTAGGTGGGGATGTGTAATAGAATAATASTGGGCCTGTTCCACTGTAACATGTTGACTAGCCATTAATCTGCCCCCCCCTCCCCCGCTCCAACCCACCCCACAGTGCAACTCAGGGACACTATGCATAAACATAGAGCAATTACACCAAAATCCCTCTGCATCAAGAGAATGAACAAATCATTTTTTGGGGGTGGGGGATACTGTAAATTKCCTGGCTGATCCCCCTCCACCCCAATCTGAGGATGACACTGGCTACAACCAGGAAACAATCAGCGGTGTTAGTGCAGTCAGTCACTGTGCCCTAACACCTTTTCCTGAGGACTTTACCCAAGATGATCTCTGCAGCTGACAACTTCAGGCAGTGGCCTGGATTGATCTTAATTARATCCCCCATGACCTGCTAGTCAGTGGATTGAAATCTCAGCAGCACATCTTTTAGTCCCCCACCATGCAGCACAGTCAACATCTGTGCTTAGTGTTGTATTKATTTAGGGCTCGCTGAAGCAAAATGTTTTACAACGGAAAATTAAAAAGCAAATGTTTCCTGTGGTGTTTTATGTCTGGTTGCCACCTGAGAAAATGACCAAACCACTAGATCAAATCAGCAGGGAACCATCTTCTGGTCCCTGCTGTATGGAAGATTAACCCTGCTGGGCCCTGCCCTGCTTTGATTATGTCTGCGAATAAGAGCTGCTTAATTATAATCACTGCAGGGCCATCCTGGGAGGGTAAACACTGGCACGGGTGTGTCTGTCCATCAGCCCAGACACCACACTGCAGCTGAATTTGCAATGTGTCGGTCTCCTGCCCAAGTCCACACCTGCATGAGAGCAGGTAGGTTGCCATGGGCAGTTCAAGTTCTAGACTACCACAATGGTGCCCTACAGTGAACCTTAATGTAGCATTGTTGTTGATTTTAAATATGAAGGCTCAAATGGATTGCATTTTGTAATGGTATTTGGTTGTGGATTTTAGACTTGCATCTCCTATTTTGTCAGTTTCACCAGAGCTTGAAAGAGTGAAATTAAGTAGGGAAATTATTAAATGGTTTGAGGAGAAAATAACCTTTATCATTTGTTTATTTGGGTTGAGAGTGTAAAAAAAGAGCGAGGGAGAGGTACATAAGTATGCTTTAATGTTCTGCTCTACCATCTCTTTCTGCTCTGTGCATGTAGAAAGAGGGGCTGTGGGAAAGATCTCGCCTGTCTGTGTGGATCCACTGGCCCTGTCCTCTGTAGGGTAGGGGCTTGATCCCTGCTCTACCCTAAAGGACATACCACTGGTAAAGACCCTCCAGGAGATTCTTCCAATGTAAAACAGGAAAACCGCTTATCTAGTCTTGCTGGTGTAGCCAGGGCTCTAWATTGGTAATGTTCTTTGTGACCAGGAGTTTATTTCGCTAGTCCCAAAATAAATCTCACTGATTGTTGTAATGATGAAAAGACATGTGTAGATTCGATGTTGTCATGGTTGCACTATTCCTACAGTGAAAATGGCTCGTTTCTATCCAAACCAGGTCAAKAYATTTGACCTGTATTACCGACGCAAC
Organism: Salvelinus sp. IW2-2015; assembly: GCF_002910315.2. Taxonomy (NCBI): domain Eukaryota; kingdom Metazoa; phylum Chordata; class Actinopteri; order Salmoniformes; family Salmonidae; genus Salvelinus; species Salvelinus sp. IW2-2015. The sequence goes on from NC_036855.1 coordinate 29,939,750, forward strand.
ATTTTTATCATCCTATAGGTCGTTATTAATAAAATGTCCCTGGTTCAGAATGTTCCATTTGGCTGCTGGGAGGCAAGGAGACCCCTAGCTTCGCTAAAACCATTGACAACTACGTGCCGTTTTCAAGGGATTGTTAAATAAATGTTAAGTATTTGGTTTTATTATCGTCACCTCTTGAAGAGCGTAGTCATAACTACACATTTSCAATTTATTCCACATTTTAGCTCCAGCAGTTGTACAGCAAGTAACGATATGCTTTTCATCAAACATCAGTTGATCATGTCAACATCAGTTGATAATGTTCAGATACTTGAGGGTAGCTTGGTTGTTGATTATTGCTAGACAAKCATTTTCAGGTCTTGCCATAGATTTGTCAAGCTGATAAGTCAAAACTGTAACTCGGCAGCTCCTGAACATTCACTGTCGTCTTGGTAAGCAAATCCAGATTTGTAGATTTGTTTTTGGGTTTTAGGTTAATGTCCTGCTGAAAGGTTAATTCATCTCCCAGTGTCTGCTGGAAAGCAGACTGAACCAGGTTTTCCTATAGGATTTTCCCTAATATATATTTGTTTCATCCTGTAAAACTCTGTAGTCCTAAATGATTACAATCATACCCATAACATGATGCAGCCACCACTATGCTTGAAAATATGGGGAGTGGTACTCTGTAATATGTTGTCTTGGATGTGCCCCAAACATAACKCTAAGTTAATTGCGTTGCCACATATATTTTTTTTGCACTATTACTTTAGTGCCTTGTTGCAAACAGGATGCATTTTTTTGGAATAGTTTTGTTCTGCACAGGGTTCCTTCTTTTTACTCTGTCAATTAGGTTAGTATACAATGTCATCCTCAGTTTTCTCCTATCACAGCCATTAAACTCTGTCTTAGTCACCATTGGGATCATGGTGAAATCCCTGAGCGGTTTCCTTCCTGTCAGGCAACTTAGTGAAGAAGGATGCCTCTATCTTTGTAGTGACTGGGTGTATTGATACACCATCCAAAGTGTAATAACTTCACCATGCTCAAAGGGAAATTCAATGTGTTTTTTTTTTTATGTATTTTTATCTACCAAGATGCCATTATTATTCCCCTTATTTGCGAGGCACTGGAAAACCTCCCTGGTCTTTATGGTTGAATCTGTTTGAAATGCACTGCTCGATTGAGGGACCTTACAATTATATTTATGTGTGTGGCACATATATTATGTTAAACATTATTATTGCACACAGAGTCCATGCAACTTATTGTGACTTGTTAAGCACATTTTTACTCCTGAACTTATTTAGGCTTACCATAACAAAGGTGTTGAATACTTACTGACTCAAGACATTTCAGCTTTTCACTTTTGTAATTAATTAATAAAAAATCATAATTCAAATCAAAMTTGATTTGTCACGTYTGCCGAATACAGGTGTAGACCTTACAGAGAAATGCTTACTTACAAGCCCTAACCAACAGTGCAATTTAAGTAACAAATGGGTATAAGGAATAGATAAGTAAAGAAAGGGGGAGAAAAAGAGAACTAGTAACATTACAGTAGCGAGGCTATATACAGGTGGTACCGGTACAGAGTCAATGTGCGGGGGCAGCGGGCAGGATGCTCTCGATGGTGCAGCTGTTGAACCTTTTGAGGATCTGGGGACCCATGCCAAATCTTTTCAGTCTTCTGAGGGGGAATAGGTTTTGTCATGCCCTCTTCACGACTGTCTTGGTGTGTTTGGATCATTCTAGGTTGTTGGTGATGTGGKCACCAAGAAACTTGAAGCGCTCAACCTGTTCCACTACAGCCCCGTCGATGAGAATGGGGGCGTGCTCGATCCTCCTTTTCCTGTAGTCCACAATCATCTCCTTTGTCTTGATCACGTTGAGGGATCGGTTGTTATTCTGGCACCACCTGGCCAAGTCTCTGAGCACCTCCCTATAGGTTGTCTCGTTGTCGGTGATCAGGCCTACCACTGTTGTGTCYTCTGCGAACTTAATGATGGTGTTGGAGTCGTGCATGGCCACGCAGTTGTGGGTGAACGGAGTACAYAAGGGGACTGAACACGCACCCCTGAGGGGCTCCAATGTTGAAGATCAGCGTGGCAGATGTGTTGCTGCTTACCTTCACCACATGGGGGCGGCCCGTCAGGAAGTTCAGAATCCAGTTGCAGAGGGAGGTGTTTAGTCCCAGGATCCTTAGCTTATTGATGAGCTTTGAGGGCACTATGGTGTTGAACGCTGAGCTGTAGTCAATGAATAGCATTCTCACATAGGTGTTCCTTTTGTCCAGGTGGGAAAGGGCAGTGTGGAGTGCAATAGAGATTGCATCATCTGTGGATCTGTTTGAGCGGTATGCAACTTGGAGTGGGTCTAGGGTTTCTGMGATAATGGTGTTGATGTGAGCCATTACCAGCCTTTCAAAGCACTTCATGGCTACYGACGTGAGTGCCTRGGGTCTGTAGTCATTTAGACAGGTTACCTTAGTGTTCTTGTGCACAGGGACTATGGTGGCCTGCTTAACCTCTCTTGGGTAGGGGGCAGTATTTTRACGTCTGGATGAAAAGCGTGCCCAAAGTAAACTGCCTGTTACTCAGGCCCAGAAGCTAGGATATGCATATTTGGATAGAAAACACTCTAAAGTTTCTAAAACTGTTAATGTCTGCGTATAACAGAACTGATATGGCAGGCGAAACCCCGAGGACAAACCATCCCCAGTTTAAAAAATATATATTTTCTGGTGCGCCTAAATTTCATGTGGTGCTCCTAACCTTTTAAATTGGGAGRGCCAGTGCTACCAAAGTTTATTTTATTTTTTATTTTTTTGTGAACTGGGTGTAGCTGGTCTAGCTCAATTTCTGTTGTTGTTGTTGTCATCGTTGGTCGTCTGCCTATACCACCCTCTCAAACGTCCTTTATTCTTCTWTTCTAATTATTCTGRGATTTSCTCTTATCACAGTGGACTGATACTATTACCAGGAGGGAGAGTGTTTTTGTAAGGGACTTTTTTTAATTAGCATACACAGGAAGGAAGCTCAGGACTTTATTGTGGTGCGAGTRTCTCCKCCCCCCCCCCCCCCCCAGAATGTGCTGCCAGAATGACTGGGGATTAGCAGGAGCTTAGAAGACTGTTTTGAATACGTTTCAGAAACCTAGCACTCCAAAAATGACTTTGAGAATAATGAGGTTTAGAGACCAAGAACCTCCTAAACTCCATCCTCCATTGTGCATGTGCAGAAAGAAGATAAAACCTTTTATTATGGGCAAAGGGAAGATGTTCGCCCCAGGTGTATCACCTTACACCTGTAAAATGGTCGATAGTGAAGAAAAGCGACAGTGGTGTGTTGTAGCTSTTGATACAATAGTGAGGAACGATCYCATAGTATGCCTACTATCAACTCATTCATCAGA